>NW_023396874.1:0-34432 GCF_011125445.2 Fundulus heteroclitus
TTCTGACTGAACTAAACATTGTCATTTTTGAGAGGCTCTGCCAGGGACTTACTTGTGTCTGAGAGAATCTGATGAATGGAGCTAAAGATGGTGAGGATTCCTTCCTCAGGGAGCTGTAGCTCATTAACCAGACATATATAATCAAAATACCAGTGGAAACATGCAAAAAGCTTGTCAGCAATGACAACAAGGGTTTGATTCTTCTAATTAAATAAAAAAATAATATTTCTGTGTTTATTGAGAAAACTATAAAGCATTTTCAACATTTATTAAAAAAAATATACTCTTTTTATATTATTTCACCATATTTTAATAGAGCTACCCATCTCAGGTCCTGTTAGAAATAAACTTTTGGGGTGAATGAAAAAAAAAATCAAATCTGAATCTGCCATGGGTATAAAAATATTGGGCTTAACTGTTCATCATGTAGTTAAATTTAAGGGTGTGGCCCCAAAGTAGCTCTGAGTCTGAAAATTGACCTTCAAGCTTTCCTTCCTTACATTCAGAAACAGGAGTCGCTACAGCCCAAAAAAAAAGATAAGGGAATGAATTATTTACACAATAATTCAGCTTGAATGAATTTGCCAATTACTGCAAGTCACAACAGAATAAAATCCCCCCAAATTTTGTAAAAATCCCCCCATCCCCCATCTTCCCAGACACACACACACACACACACACAACCAGATGGTCTTTCTCGGTGCTCATTCAAACTAAGCTCAGACACATCACACCACAAGTTGTAATTCATAAATTATTTAGCTACATACTACCTTTAAGCAACTCTTACCAGGAAGGCAAAGACTCACCTCTCCCTACGACAAACAGTAATTAAACTGAATCTGACTAAAGTGTGAATTAGTATAAACATTGGTTTAGATCACAGCTTGCAGTGCTTGGTGAAAATCCAGCTCCTATCATTACAGTTAACATCTGAGCGGCCACCTTCGTTTATATCAGGTTTCAGTAGGAGTGGGAGGCCAGACTGTAGCCGTGCCGTTACCACCCCGGGCATTAAAGAAAGAAAGAAGATAGCTACAATCTCCCCAAACAGCTGTCTGACACACAGGCTGGGAAACAGCCCCAACAATTAGCCACCACCGCAGCAACAGTACCTGGTGTCTCCTCATGACGTCCTCTGGGCCGTTTCTCATTTGATCTGAGTCCAGGTTTGTTTATTGCTCACGCTGGGATGAAGCGGCTAAACCTGCGCTCCGTACCTCGCTAAGTTTTATAAGGAAGGGGGGGGGGGGGGGGGGGGAGATTACACTGGAGCGGGATTATGGGTTTGATGGCTTGCCTGTCGCAACAAGTAGCCAATGAGAGGTCAGCCAGGACAGGACCAGACAGCGCCGTGCGTTGGCACGATCAGCCAATGTGTTTGTGTGTAGATTCCTTAATCTCGTCAAGCTTTAATTAGTTTACCACCATGAGTGGAGAGAAGAAAATCAAGGGAGACAAGGAGCATACACACAATTTATATAACCCTTTGTCGGCTTTGATGACAAGGGTGGGAAAAATGCTAATTTAAACATTGATATGCTTGTCTGTCTAATCTTTACATTAAACTCCTTCATCTCTGTCTTTCTTCTGTTAAATGAAGGAACGGCTCATTGCAGTGCCTCGCAAGACTATTCGCACCCCTAATACGTTTTCCACCTGTTCTACAACCGCAAACTTTATTTTATTTTTTAACTGGATTTTCACAGGCGTGCCCGAGTCCCGTCCTGGAGAGCTACGATCTCACAACTTTTAGATGCGTCCCTTCACCAACACACCTGAAGTCCTCATCAGCAGTCATTCAGGGCTGCAGAACCTTAAATTCATACAGGTTGGCTGGAGAAGGGACTTAAACGTTGCAGGATGATAGCTCTCGAGGACTGAACTTGGCCAACCCTGACATAGACCAACGAGTAACGCAAAATTATAAAGTAACAGGATTTTTTTTTTTTACAAGTAAAATTCTGAAATATATGACATGCATTTATACTCGGCTCTATTTACGCTGATGACCGTAATTTAATTCCAGTGCAAATAAATAGAGTCCAAATGTCTGCAGTCATATCTAATATAATGCACTGTAACATCACCTTGAACACGTCATCTCCTCAGTGAAACAGGGTGATGGTAGCATCATGCTGTGTTGTTTCTTTTCAGCAGACTGTAGCCGTGCTTTCATCCAATTGACATGTGAATTTTGAGCGAACTTTTAAAATGTTGCAAAAAACTTGCAAGTAAGGCATGTTTCCATCTACTGCATGGCTGTAACAAACAGGAAGTAGAGCAGAGGTGTCCAAACTTTTTGGCACATGGGCCAAAATTGTCAAGTCAAAGGAACTCGAGGGCCAAAAAAATTAACAATTTTTTTTGTACCAAAATAATTATGTTAATTTTTTACCTGCTCTACACAATATGATAATTTAAAATAAATAAATGACTCACATTTTTGTAGGAAATGAATGCATTGTAGATCCAAAGATAAAACGGTTGTTTTAAAAGATGGCCATCCAGTTATTTTGAATCATTTAATTTGACTCTTTAACAATAATAAACAGAACTATTTTGGGTCTAGCAATATAAGAACAGTATTTGGGTCAGCTTGCTGTAATTAGCCAATTTTAATAACTGAATTCAATGCACCAAAGTCAGTTGGGGGGGGGGGGGGGGGGGTGCACCCAAAATTAGTACAGTGCCCCCGGGCCGCACTTTGGACATGCCTGAAGTAGAGGCTGCAAACTAGCATGGACAACACATCTAAAAGAAAAAAGGAAACATGTTTTCAGGAATGTGTCGCTATCGGGTAAGTTGTCATTGATGTGTCATGTCAACTAGTAGTGGCGATGTTACATTACGTCTGGAGATGTTGAGATAGAAATGCTATTCTGTGCTCGTTACGGGACTATCTGGGAAGACGGCAACAGTGGAGACAACTGATCATTTTCTGATTTTTGGTGTAAAAATTGTAAAAAGCCATTATTTTCCTTCCATTCATAACTATGCCCGACTTTGTGGGAGTCTATTGCATAAAATCCCAACAAAATACACTGAAGCAACAGTGCCTTGTAAGTTATTTTTGCAAAGCAAAGTGATTTTTGTCCTTAGCACCACATACGTTGATATTAATGTCACTGGTCAGCATGAGCCATCTTCCATCTATGTGTTTAAAGGGAAATACTCACTGCTTTTTTCTTCTCTGCACTGGACTCCTCGGCAGCTTTCTGGTACCTGTGGGGGGGGGAAGGAAACAACACTGACCTCTGCTGACTCAGAACAACACAGAGCATTCAGACATTTTATGTTTCTTTGTTTGAAAACTTTGTGAGGCTTTTAAAATAAACTAGAAAGAAAATTTGTTCATGTGTTTATTTTAGTGTTATGCAAGGAGATTCTAGGAATATACCCTTTTAATCTGTTAACAGTAACTGGAAATTAAAAGTATAAAAATAAAATCACTACATTAATCACTAAGGATTCATTATATGTGTGTTTGAGCCTCTTGGTCCTTCCACATTAGCTGGAATAATTCTCATTTTATTGGTGGAGCCAGTCCAGATGCAGAAAACCATGTTGGTCTGAAACCAGCACTCTGGCCACCATGATAACCGTCTTACACTGGAATTATGTGTCATTGTTTCTCTGAGCACTTCTCACATAAACATATCTTAGCATCCAGCAAACATTGTTCATACTACCTTCCTGCTTGTCCACACGGTTTTCTGACTCCTTCCCCATTTTATAACCATGTATCTTTGGCCATTATGTACCCAACCAGCAGGGGGATGTTCCCCAGACACTTTGACAAGCAGTTTTCTATATTCCACTTGTATTCTACTGTAAGGACATGTGATTATGTGGGTCCTAATCTGTCACATTGTTTAAGATGCAAGTGGCCCGATCGTGGATCAGAACCTCAGCGAAGAGAAACACGGTGTAGCACAAAGGTTTTAGAAATGATATGCAATTAAGTTCAAATAAACATGTATTATTGGGCCGTTGAGGTCACTATGACCAAGGAACTGAAGGAAAAATAGGGCCAGTAACTCATGACCTCAACAGCCCTAGTGTGATTATTATGATTGTGACATAAAAGCCTGATATTTTCAAGCCTTATCCAAAGCTGAAGAAACCTTTTGTCTACAAGAATCAAGTGGGGAAGTCCAGCCGCCTTCTTTTAAAGCACTTGGGACTCTTATTCCATTTTTGTACACTTTAATATGATTATAGCCTGTTTGTCAAAGATCCATGTTTGTAGATCTTTGTGTCCACACACATGTGTTGCAATGGTCAGATTTGGACTAATTCTGAAAAAAAATGTCTGAAAACAGTTGATTCTGACATTTCAAGGAATTTGCTCACATTACATATTCAGAGCTACGAGTTTCATCACACTTTCAGATGAACTGAAAAATAAAACAAATTTTTAAGCAATTCATAAGCAAGAGGACATAATTTACTATTTCATCTTTTTTATCGTGTTCTAAGATTTCCTTTAGTAAATTTAAACCCAACCATTCTGGTACCGGGCCGAGTGGGAGACGCCCATTTTTCACCCTCTTTAAAAGTAGTTTAAATTCTGCCATATTTTCTTCTTCTAAATCCCTCAAAGGAAGATGTTTAAATGTTTAATTTTTTTAATTTTAATGTTTCTAAAACAAGTCGCTGAATTTTATTTAGAATATATCACAGCACTCTAAACACAGAAGATGCCATTAAAGGGCATCCTTTCCAACAACCTATGCACGCCTTTTCCCGACGTTGTGAGGTGATGCAATGTCCGTGCATAATGAAGGTTATAAATGCGGTCACTGTTATAACCTCCATGCTTTATGCACAGTTTGCTTTATGAACGGCTCTGGACAAAGTTGATCATAAACAGCGTAAATGTCATGAAAGGCTCTGCCATATGCAGAAGCAGTCCTACAATGGAAATCAGCACTTTTATTAGACCAGATTCCCTTTTATGAGGTGAAAAACACATTTGGCACATTTGGCTACATTGTGCCAAAATGACAGCTCTGCCTGGTACAATGGGCGCTTAAACCATTGAGGATCAAACCTGCATCAACTGGTTCAGTCTATTTTTGCTGCATTTATAGTAAAGATGTTGATAAATAAAATCTTAGGTGCCTCCTCGGTTCTTAAAGGGTCTTTCACTGTTTTTTTTTTTTTTTGACGAGGCTAAAAAAAAGTGAAGAAAGTAAAAAAAAAAAGTCTGTTTAATCACAAATAAATCAGACATAATAAGACCTGTGATAGTGGTTCCACTGGAAAAAAATGTATGTCTTACCCTTACACTGGTAAGAAAAGGTTGCATTTAGAACTAATAATTGCGAAGCCATTTTTGATTTATTTCAGTTGTGGCATTATTTCTAAACTCAATCTGTATTAAAGGCAGTTGTTAAAAGTAGGAATTACTAGCAAACACTTGCTGTACCCACTTGGAGAATCGTTCTGCAATCGCAGTGCTTTTGCCACGTCCTGCGATGGACAGCTCCTTGGCGGTAACACGCAAGGACTGCGTCGCCCAGGACTGCCGATTAAATGAGCCGTTCTCCATCTCTGTCAACCTAAAGCGGAAAAAAATAAAAAGCACAGACACATTCAATATGTAACTGATCACATTTGCCAATAATTTATCCCTGAAAGTATATTTCTTCCAGTTGGAATGAAGGCGTGCTGCTGACTGTGAGAAAATGTGGCAGAGAAATTTAATCACTTCAGTTAGCAGCTGGCTGCACACTTGCATTAACTCCCGCATGATTATAATGCCACAAACCAGCTTTGAGATAAAGAGAAAAACAATGAAAGATGGTGAATTTAGTATAATAATCCACATCTAGAATATCAGAAAACAATACGATACGATAGAGTTGTTACAATGGGATAGTATTCAAAACATTATGAGGCTAAACAGATAGTCTGGGATAGAACTGGATTATGATCTATTTTGGTGCCTAATGTTATATGATAAGAGACAAAAAGAAAGCAATCCAACATGTGATGCATGAACAACTCAGAGTGCAATGCAATTTTAAATGTTACACAGTGCTTGTAAAAGTATTCATACGCCCCTTTTCACATTTTGCCACATTATAACTTTACAGAAAAACTGTGTTTATATTTTTATTAGATGAGGAACACATGTGTGCTTACTAATTAGATGAATACCGACTTGAATACTGGAATTTCATACTAATAGGGACTAGATAAATATATAACATAAAGTCCCAACAAAATACATTCAATCTTGTTGTTGGAACAAGAAAAAATATAAAAAATGTCCGGGGGTTTTCTTCTTTTTTTGAAGACAGCGAATTAGGGCTCGGCGACAAATCGATTTAATCGCTTAATTTGAATTGACAATTTCTTAATATTTAATTATTGAAAAATCTGGATTTTATTTAGCCAATGGACTCATTGGGCTTCTATGAAGAGAACAGCAGGCAATGCTGAACATGTTCATGAAAATATATTCTAAAAATATTGTAAAGAGGAAACTTTTTTTTTACCATTTACTTTTTTAAGTTTGATTGAAGTTACATTAGTGAAGTGAAGTCTGTTCTTAGCTCATTGTGTAAAACCACTAGCAGCAAACATCGTGTTATGTTTTCATGGATTATAACAGCAGGGCCGCCATCTTGTCTGACAGGCTGTATTTAGTTGCACATTGAATTCAGGTCAACTCTCAGTCGAAATGCTTGAAATAAAAGCAAGTTTTTTAAATAATTTATTTCTGTGAAACAAAAAAAAGGAATAAACATACATTAACCGGATATGGGATAATAAAATTGGAGATTTCATTTTTAAGCCATATCGCACAGCCCTACACAGAATTATTTGCTTTACTTCCTTTGTCAGAAACTTGTTTGTGCACAAACAGCTGCCTATAGAAAAATAATTTAATTACTGAATCAAACTTTGAAGCATTATACATTAAAAAACATATATTAAATATATATGCCAAAAAAATTAAAGATAAAATGTGAACTAATTCACTGGATTAAGATTTATTAAATAGTAACACTTGGCATGTAGGCAAAAAAAACACTAAAAATAAGTCATATGGCATGAGGATGTTCCGTTTTCCCCTGCAGCTGTTAGCAGTTAGTCCATCTTTCATCACAGAGAGTCTGTGGTATAAAGATTACACCCTTTATTGAAACGGCTGAGCAAGTCTAAAACCTGTTCTAGCATCCCACTGTCGGGAACGTCAACGGTCTGAGTCCAGCTTTGTGTGTTTGTAGGACCTGTTTTCTGTTTGCGATTATTAATTTGCAAGTTTATAGCACAGACTTTCCATCACAAAACGGCCCACGACTGAATGGCCACATTTGTGCTCATTCAGTTGTGCATGCACACAGGCGACGTGGCGTGTTTGAACTTGCAGCTCCCGCATGTCTGCCAAAAGGAAAACACGTGCTGGGAGCAACAGGGAGCAGCGGCAGTCGCTCAACAAGCAGCCGGCTTAGTGATGGCATCGCTTCAAAGGGGATGAGCGTAAACCCAAAACTACACTTTCTTTTGAGAATTTAACCACACTTTGACAAAGCCGTTGTTTTGAGACCTGGTTAATTTGTCAAGTGATGAACCTCTGAGTAATTTCTGCAGACCCAAAGACTATAATTCCCTTCTTCAGGAAGTAAAGAGAATATTTTACAAACCTTTACTTTAGCGCCGCTCGCAAATGTTTTCACACCCCTGGATCTATTTCACATTTTGTCACATCACAAACAACCTGTAACGTATTTGAGGGGGGTTTTATGTGATAAACCAACACAAAAAGGTGCACAGCTATCAACAGGAAGCAAAAGGAAACACAGTTTTCAAAACTTTAGAAATAGAAAAATCTAAACAGTGTGGCATGCATTTGTATTTTACTCTTAAAAATAAAAAAATAAAAACAAAACAATAAGTTAAATCCAGGGCAGCCAGCTACCTTCAGAGGTATAATTCAATTTCAGTGTACCCACTATCTCCACTGTGAATCGTGGTAGCTGTGTCATGCTTCCAGGATGTTTTTTCATTATAATTCATGCTTTTGCTTCATCTCATCTTGGTTATTGTAACAGCCTTTTCATGTGTTTGAATAAGGAGGACCGTCTGCAATCAGTTCAGAATGCTGCTGAGAGGCTTTTAACCATCACACAAAAGAGACATCACGTGACTTCCGTTTTAATCTCTCTTTACATCAGCTTCCTGTACACTTTAAAGCTCATTTTTAAATTTCAGCCTTCATCTTTAGAGCCCTGCACGGTCCACCTCCAGCCTTTATTTACAACCTTCTAGAGCCGTACAGCCCTTCTCACAGCCTGAGATCTCCTAGTCAAAGGCTGTTTACAGACCAGAGGGGATAGATCCTGTAGAGCGGTAGCGAAGCTTTGCCTCATTGTCTTGACTCTAGCTGCTTCTTAAAGATTCAACAAATACTCATATATTCAGATTGACTTTAAACTAGTTTTATGCTCCATGAGGTTACATACAGTTGTTTTTTCGTTCCATTTATGCTGATATCTCTACTGTTTTTCTACGCTTTTTTTTAATGCAAAGTACTTTCGGGTTTTTGATCTGTGAAAGGTGCTCTATAAATAAGATTTATTTACTTTGTTACTTACCAGCGGTGAAGGCTGGTACGAGAGTTGGAGCTAAAAACATTACAATCCTATAGAAAAGCCTGTACGAGGCTACAAAACACTGGTGCAGAGCTTCATGTGCCACCAAGACGACAACCATAAATCTGCAGCCAGAGCTGCGGGGGGAAAGGTTTAGGTCGATGCATGTTCATGTCTTAGAAGGTCCCAGTCAAAGTCAAGACCAACATCCATCCTACGGTCTTGTTGTGATCTGAGCTAACCGAGCTTGAGCTGCTTTGGAAATAAAAGTTTGTCACTAGACAACAGATTCCACAACAGGCAGCTTTATTTAGGCGCATCAGAGTAATCTGGGGCTAAAATGCACACAGTGTGTTAGTACTCCTTTCTTTAAGGTTTTATTTATTTAGCTTTTTGTGTGTTTATATGAAAACTCCCAATGAAACACATCACCGTTTGTGGTTTTCACATGACAAAGAGTGAAAAGGTTCAAGGGTCATAAAATGTTAGCAGGAGCCCTGTAAATCACTGCTGACAACAGATGTTTACTCTGATGATCACTTCTGCTGAGGGCATATTCACCCTGGCGCACCTAGAGGATTACATCATCGCCCCAACGCAAGGCAGCGCTGGTGACTGGTTCCAGGACTTTGGACTGAACTTCAACATAACCCTCACTTAAAAAACAGTCAGATGACAGTGCTCCTGTTACTTTAGCCCGAATGTTAACATTGGTTCGGATAAACACAGCATTTATCCACAGGTTATTAATTATAAGAAATATACTTCCTTGTGCTTCAATCTACGCCACAGGCAACATTTTAGATTTCTATACCAAGTTTGGCAAATATTTAACAATACAGACACAAAGGCAGAACACAATGCAACAAATATTCACCAAACTAGCTTTAGAATATTATGTTTACATTCCTTGGGGCTACTTATTACTGACGCAAGCTTTGGGATCCAAAGGCAGGGCGGTTCATTTGGTCGTCACCCTGTCTGTTATTTGATACTTCTGCTGAGCCGGCACAACGGATCGGGAACTTTCTTGTCGTTCAACTGTTTGTCTTTTTGCTTCAGGTGTTCCTTGAGTCCCGGACTCGTTTCCTACATGCAAAGGAAGGGACACACCCTGCAGATGTAATCAGGTCTACTTTACCTAAATCCTAAATAGCTGAAGGACTGCATAGCAATGAATGAGAACAGGTAAAGAATATCTCCGCACAAGCAGCAATGTGCATCAGACCTGTCCTTCCAGATATTACCAGTCAATTATTAAGACAGATCCTCAGTCACCTACACATTAATAGAAAGCGGTTAAGAACAAGGCAGGGCCATGTTTTTAAGCCATGTAAAGAAAAACAGCCTCAAGGATTTGACTCGAAGCTGCAAGAAAATGTTTCTGCTTAAGCAGTTTTTGTAATATTTAATGCAGGGATGGGCTGGCTAAAAAACGTATGTCAGAAAAGTTCTCCTTCATGCGGTTCCTGCAGTTCAATGTTATTTTAACTGGGCTTTCTCCAGAGGTGTATAGAGCAGAGAGAGACAAAATGCTGCCCCAGCCCACATGTTGCTGCACACTACCAGTCAGCTGGCTGAAACAAAACGGACACATTTTCTCCACGCAGGCAAGTAAGACAAATGAGACTTTTGGAGATATTTCCAGATGCAAAAATACAAACAGCCAGGAACTACAAACTAAAAGGAACGCCACCGAGCTGCTCTCACAAGGTAAAGAGTTGTTTTGCTGCAATTATCTTCTTGTTGCTTTTGGCAAGTAATGAACGCCTCAAAAGCAAACGCACAGCGGAGAAAGAAAGAAAAAAAACAAGACAGACAGCTAGAAAACTATATAGGCATACTTTAGGTAAGAACAAAATGCTCTGAAACAGAAAACAAAAACACTAATTATACAAATACCTTAGTAAATTAAAACTCTAGGGGGGTGGAGTGATTCAAAGCTTTGGTTCACATAAAACCAAATCTTACAGGTTTTACATACTCAAATCATTTCAACCAAACTGTAAAAACGTGTCTCTTGCACTTTGAATAAACATGTGATAGTTTGAGTTATATAAATCTCGCGTGCAACAGCAGTCCATTCTTTCATGGTAGGTAGCTCCACTCTAACCCTTTTTGCATAACAACTTTTTTCTTGCCGCTATATATATATATATATATATATATATATATATTCCATTTTTCAAATATATCACCCAATGGTGAAGCTGTATTAAGGCAGCATATCTGTTAAGCAGCATTACAGTTGGTGGAATTATAATTATTATTATTATTATTATTATTATTATTAATATTATTATTATTATTCGTCTTTTGCCCAAAGGGATATTTTGTATTTTTGGAAGTGAGGTTCTGTGTCGTTACATGTGATAGACAGATGCTAAATCACCCTAACTTTGTAGAAAAGTAACTAAACAGTCACAAATGTGGAAGGCAAACAGACACCCCCATTTTACCTGATTTCATCCATTTAAAAACAACTACAACTGATTTTCATAGAATAGAGCTCTATATTAGTATATACTGAATATCTATACTTTCATAAGTGACCGTTGTTTAGTTTTCCACCGAATCACCTCGTGTGTAATGGCAAAGATACGCCGGTTGAAGGCAGCTGCAGTATAAGCTGCAACTGGTCAGTCTGCACCAAGTCTGAAGTAAAACTTCTGATTTTTCAACAGGTTTTTGTTTCTGCGACAGCATCAAAGTTGGTATATTCTGTGGTCTTTTAGGTGTCATGGCTGTTTGGAAATGACTCCAGCTGATCTGGTGGATGGATATAGCCTCCTCCATAACAGCACCTTTGAGCTGTTTTAAATTAATTAAAGAGAACAAATCATGCAAAATCCCTTTTTTTTAGCCGTTAAATACATTTTGTTGAGTATTAGAAGTCTCTAAGAATTCAGACAATTTGAATGTAGTCTCTCCAGGAGCAGCATAGATATATTTATCTTCTGTTGGGGTCATATTTTTCAATCTGTTAATTTTCTCTTTTCTCTACAATGTTTTTTGAGCAATTCCGTCACAATATTTGTTGCGGCGCTGCAAATCAAGGTTATGAACTTGGCAATTTTTCAAATCAATCATTACATTTTTTTTTCCTTGCAATTTTGTACTCCAAGCTAAACGATGCAGAGACTACAAGTGCATAAGTGAAAATGTTCGCTTGTTGGTGTATTAACTCACACAATTTCATTATACCATCCCCCAGCATGCAACTAAAATGGCTGAACGGAGTGGAGTAGAACGCTCTGTGACTTGGAGGTGGGTGGGGGTGCAAAGAGCCTTGTGTACATTTAAAGAGACAGCAACAAAACAAACTGCTCAGGCTGCTCTGAAGGCCTGTTGAGCTAAATTAACGAGAAATTCAGGAGAAAGCATTGCAGTTCCACTTTATATGGGCCACAACTGAATGATTTAAATGTGAAAAGGAAAAACTTAAAAGCACATGTCTCCTTTAAAAAAAAAAGATTATGAGCTAAAACAGAGCTTGGACCGGTGTCCAGCTCACTAGCTTACTTCCAACGCTCTATTTATTTTGCTTTTGTACAAAGTCACCAACATCTTACTACCACAGGTAATCAAATTATTATTGATGCTAATGTCACTCAACCTTACACTCAAAATATGCTATCTATTTATAGGTCTATACACACGAATAACAACAAGCACAGGTTACAGATAGAAGTGTTGTATTTGTGAGAACAGTGTGTTGGAATATTTTAGCAGCAGGAGAATAAAAGCGGTTAGATGTTGTTATAAGTGGGTTTTACATTTTTGTGTACATACCAAAAACCTGTGTCACTCGGGATGATCATACAGTTGGAATGTAAAATTAACACAATCGCATGGACTCTGGGTCTGTTTTTCCTTTCTTAAGTCTTTTCGGCATCGGTTAATGTCCTAGTATTAGTTGACTATTAGTTGCCCTGTGTATTAGTTTTATTCTCATATGTATATTATTATTATTATTATTATTATTATTATTATTATTATTATTATTATTATTATTCAGCCATTTCAGGGTAGTCCCTCCTTTGTCAGATCCTCCCGTCCTCTGCTACGTTCATATGGCTTTCCTCCAGTTCCAACCATGCTCCCTGTGTACGCTACGTGTTGGGTGATTTTTGAGTTGTTTGGACCTTTGGTGTTCCATTAAAAGATTGCTACGTTTAACTCTGCCCGTCTGAGATAATAAAAATCATGTCACTTTGACGATGCTTTTTGTGGCAATAAGCAATAAAACTCTTTCAGAAGGTGTCACATTATCAGCTCCAGATCATGGGAGGTGTCCTTACTTTCATTTCCATTACATCCAAAGCCAGGATCTTTTTTTTTTACTACAATATCACAATAGGAGTATTGACTGAATCAGTGGCATCATTGGTTGCGAAATTTAAACAAAGCGTCAACAGTGGTGGCCCTGTTTCATCATGGAAGAAGAGAGACACAAGCAAAGGCTTGAAAAGATTACAGCCTATCTCACATAATCCAGTAAACTCTTCAGGGTTTTATAATTAAACAACAGAATATTCGTTCTCAGTGCCCTTGTTCTCCATTACTGACATCAACACCCTTAAATGCCTTTGCTATGACAACATGCAACCACAGCCCATTTGGACACCTGCTCAGTCATAAGAAAGGAGGAGCCCTCCTTGCTTAATGCATAATTGATCTATTATGAATTAATACAACAGCCCGAGTCAGGCGTTCAGGTGAGCATCAGAGAGTCTGGGCTAAAGAGTCTTTGCTGAAGTATTCAACAAAGAGGCACAACTCACAGACAGGCGGCCCAGCTCTGAGGCCAACATGTCACCTGAAAAACTTTAATTACAGGTGCAGCTATGGGAGGAAAGGGTTAAAGTGGCTGTAACCTTTAAAAGACGCGGACGGAGAATACAGCCTTTTAACTTTGAGGAAAGTGGTGAATAAACAGAAACACGGGCTCGGCAGCTGGACTGCTCGGAGCACGACCGAGCGCATAAACGTTTCCTGTATCAATCTTAGCAAATACTAACTAAAATCCTCTAATACCTCTCTACTTTGGGTTTAAGCAGCCATAGCTTTTTTTTTTTTTAAGTGTACTTTTTCCCCCGTCCTAACATGAAATTGTTCCTACCTGTGGGAACTTCCGTTCAGTCAGAGCTCCTGAGAAACCTGCCGGACACCTGACACTGGCTGCTGCTGCCGCCGCCGCCGCGCGACACCGCCCGCAGGGAGGAGGAGTCAGCGCTAAGGTGAGTGGAGGAGCCACGTCACGTGACTTGGTGCGCCAATGACTTTAGGCGAAGCGTTACGCTTACCTGGCAGATTTTTTTTTTCTTCTTCCGCGTGGAGGCGCGGACTACCTGGGAACAGGTGGCCTTGGTCACTTCTCACAGTTGGGAGTCCAGAGACGGTCTGATGACAAAGAGATAAATGTGGTGCAGCAACCGTCTCCGTGACATGGGGGGGGGGGGGGGGGGGGGACTGAAGAGCAATGCACGCAAGGTCAGCCTAAACTAACACTCATAAGGACCCCAAAACGATAGGGGGGGGGGATCCCAATAGCACTTAAATCCTCGCACATTGTTGCATGGAAAACTTCAAAGATCAAAAGTTTTAATTATTTTGTAATTAAATTCAAAGAGAGAAACTCAAATTATATAGATCTATTACACAGTGATATCTTTCAAGCCTGCATTTCTGTTAATGTGGATGCTGCTTATAGATAACAGCTAATATAGGCCTCAAATTCCCTTTCTCAGAAAATTAGATTACATAAGGCCAACAAGAAAGGGGTGTTTAGTACAGAAATGTGGGCCTACTTAAAGAATTTCAATGTACTTCATACATCCAATAATGGATGTGGGGTCTTGTTGCATGAATTAACTGCATCGATTCATCATCCTTGCATGGAGGCAAGAAGTCTGTGCATCTGATGAGCTCTTTAGGAAGCCCGGCCTTCAGCTTGTCTGCATTGTTCTGTCTGGTGATTCTTGTCTTCCTCTGGGGTGTTTAGGTCAGGGCAGTTTGCTGGCCAATCAAGCACAGTGAGTATTAAAGCAGGTATACTGGTAGTTGTGTGGGAAGGCCCCAGGTCCTACTGGGAAATCAAATCACCATCTTTATAAAGCTTGTCAGCAGAAGGAAGATGTCCTTTTAGATAGCTGCACAAGCTTTGGTCTTGATAAAAATGCCTTGTGTGTGCATGTATTAATTCTTGAAGCATTGGCTCCAGCTGCAGTATATACCTTGTATATCTCCTCAAACTCACAGCCCCATTAATGCTGCCGTTATCCCTGTTGCTTGTGCTTAGTTTTTCACAATAGTTCTTCCCTCCACTTGACTTTCCATTAATATGCTTGGATACAGCAATCTTTGCACAGTCAGCTTCTTTAGCAAATACACTTCCTGTTGAGGTTGTTAAATGGGTGTCTGCTGACCACTTTGCACTTGATTGTGCAGGTCATAATATATAGGTTTGTATTTATTTGTCTTGTCTAATATTATAATTTTGTATCTGAAAAAATACATTTATTTACAACTGTCTAATTCCAAAACATTCAATCCCAAATCCTATTCATTCATCAAATAATGCAAAATGAAATATTTGAATGTCGAATCTCATAATATAAGAAATACTACAATCATATTTCTTGGATTAATTAAAAGAGGGGCTAAAATTTCTGTGGTTGCAGGTGGGTAATGCACTTAACTGGGAGTGGCCATCCTAAATCTAATACTGTTTAAGCGGCCAACTCTGATGAAACTGAAAACCTCTGAAAACTTTAAACAAATTTATGAGCTCACCTTCTAATCAAATACAGCAAAGGCTCACCCAAAAGAGATCAACATCTCACAGTCGGGAGAAAAGGATCAAGTTAATTGGATGTTTGCATGCTATTTGCCTTCTAAATAGGAGGAGACTACCTTGACAGAAGGAAAGTTTCCACTCGGTTCAACTTCTTCAGTCCTGGGTGTGTTCCAGTGGTTATCACTCTTTAAACTGGGTCTCTATGTTTAAATCACACATCTAAGAACCTTTAATGCAAACTGGGACGCATCTATTTTATGTTTTTGAACTGATTATTAGAACTGAAAATATTTCCCCTTATTGCTAGATGAATTGTAAATATTTTTTTATGCTTAAGATTTCTTGCTGGAGTCTCTGAAATGCCAAAAAAAAAAAAAAAAAAAAAAAACTAACTTAAAAAGTAAAACACAAAAAACTTTAGCACTTTGTTTTACCCAGTCTTTGCTTACAATATTCCGTTCAGTGGCTATTTAAGACTTACGTTAAAAAAATTAGGCATTTTTATAATCAAACTTTCTATTACATTGCTGCATTTAGAGACATCTGATCTACAATAATTGTCTGACGCTGCGCTATTACTTGTTTCACGTCGTCTATGAAGGGTTTGTGCTGTAATTTGAATGTGAAATCTCAGCAGAGGAATCCTCTGTGAAGGAGTGGGTAGGAGTAGAGTCCATGTTTTCTTTGTGCCCCTTCAAGTCTGAGCTGAGAAGAAAGAACCAAAAAAAAAAGAGGACCCATTGTTGATCTGTAATTGTGTTGTATTTCACGAAAACACAAGACTTTTTAACAAGAGCTCACATAATAATGACAGCCTGCAATAAAAGCCAATAATGTTGTGTGGGCAAGACACTTCACCCGAATTTCCTGCTGCAGGTGGTTAGAGGACACGGTGGCACCGATGTATGGCAGCCTCGCTTCTCTCAGGCTGCCCCAGGGCCGCTTTGGCTACTAACACTAGCTCACCACTGTGAATGTAGTGTAAAGCGCTTTGGGGTCATCGGACTTGATAAAGCGTTATAAAAGTACAAGCCATATCCCATCATTTCTCTCTATTAACTGGCCATTCTGTTTAGCTTGCATATACATCCTCAGCTAATAAGAAAGCAAATAAAACTAATCTCAGAATGTTGTTTATACTGGGAGTGTAAATGTGGATAAGTAATTCATGATCTCTCCACATGTAATAACCACCCACCCCCCTTCACCCTCCAACACACACACACAAAAGTCCTGGTTTGAAATACAAAGTGAGGACCGTGTCTTGACTTCCATTGACCTGCTCGGTTTGGCTGTGCACCACTCGGCTCCGCCCGCTTGTGAATGTTTCAGGAGCAGTTTCTCTCAGGGTCAGCCGGGTTTCTCTGGCCCAGCTCAACAGCAGGGTCAAACCGAGCTGACTTGAGAGGCGTTTTGAGTGAACACGTCGAGTTTCAGTAACTGGCCGAGAGGCGAGGAGAAACGAGGAGGGTTTTCTCGCAGGAAGTCCAGAAAAACTGAAGAGCGACGACATTGATATTAAGGGCCACTATGAATGGAGCGGGTTAAACCGAAATATAATTTCATTATTTACAAAACTATGAACCACGCCTGAAGGGGGAAAAAAAGAAGAAAAAGGACACTTCAGCTTTCTATACGCAAAGGCTCCATATCAACACTGCAAAAACGGAACTAATATTAAATAAAATGTTTTTAAAATGAGTGTATTTGTCCTTGAGTTGAGCAGGTAAATAAGATGATTTGCCAATGGAATAAGATTTTTGCACTTAAAATAGGAACAACTCATCTCCATCATCTTATTTCAAGTGCAGGATGTCTAATTATCTTATTTTAGGGGTCAAAATACTCATTCCATTGGCAGATAATCTTATTTACCTGCTCAAATCAAGGAGAAATACACTAACTTTAAGAACATTTTACTTATTTTTAGATCCGTTTTTGCAGTGAAGTTTGTGGATTTATCGAGGTTTTCTCTGATTTTACAACACTGAAAGCTGTTAAGTTTAGTCTCTAAAGTGTCAAACCATCCACCACATTCGGTAGAAAGCAGGGGCTGTCTGCCTTTCAGCCTGGGTACAGCTGGGGGGAAGCATAGGGGTACTTGTGCAGAGGTACCCACTGAAAGCAACTCGTACTTGGGGGAAACCTGAAAGTCGGGCTGCGGGCGACACCTGGCAATCTTTTGCACTCTTTGCTTCCGCCATGGCTGAGGCAAAAACAATCTCATAAAGCTATCAATTTTAACTGCGTGAGAGAAACTGGAGCTTGTCTGTCCTCTCTGCTCCTGTCTGTTTCATTCTCTCACACTCACTGAGAACCGTTGAGACAACTGTCTGACTGCAGGCGGACACAGAAGCAGAGAAACTGTGCCGTACTTTATTATTAGTTTAAGCTGGTGTGTGATCCAGATATTTATTCCGGGGGATTACTTTATCCTCAAAAAATATCCAAGACAATCTTGTATATGCTGTTATAAAAACATCATGTTTTTTTTTCCTTTTGTTTATGTTTTTATTTATAATGATTTTATTTTTATCGTTTACCATTTCTTGCAGATTTCTTTAAAGTATCAATGTTGCAAACAGGCCTAGGATGAGGGGGTTGGGGAGTGGAATGGACTAAAGCCACTCCCAGGAGGCGCTTCCCTCTTCCAGGCATTTCTACGTTGGTCAAAACACAAACTGCACAAAGATAAACTGAGTAGGTAGGAGCAGAGATGAGCAAGCTAAAACAAGTAGGGTTGGTGGGACTGCTGCTTTCCATTCATTTTCAACCTTTTCTATGGCCTAACCCTGACTCTAAACCACTACAAACCTAACCTAAACCTAACCTTAGCCCTAAACCAAACCCCTAGCCCCTAAAGAAAGCGAGGACCAAAAAAAAGGGTCCTCACTGTACATCAAAGTCCTCACTTTTACAAGTAAAATTAGCAAAAAATGTTCTCACTCAGCTACAAGTACAAGTACACACACAAACCACCCCTCCTCTCTCTTTAAAGAAATGTACCATTTGCATTTCATTTGGAAATCAAAGTCCCAAAGAGAGAGGGGTGTAATGTTTTCAGTTCAATTTGTATTATAAGATAAGATAAGATAAGATAAGATAAGATAAGATAAGATAAGATAAGATAAGATAAAATAGGATAAGATAAGATAAGATAGGATATTATTGATCTCACATTGGAGAAATTTACTTGTCACACATCGGCCTAATAAACAAAAAGAAGGTGCCAAAAGGAGGAGAGGTGCATAAGGTATAAGGTCTTATGAAGACCAAGGTAAACACATCCATCCACCAGGAAGTTTTAGGCTACTTCATGATCTTCCTTGGACAAGCATTATACACAGGCTGATTTCATTTTGTAGCAGGAGTTGGCACATCCCTAAACTGCCAAAGGTAACAATATTAAGGCTTAATGACCACTGGATCACTGCGCCGAGACAATTTGCATTATGAAACTGAGCTGACCTATTGGGTCAGAATTTCCTCCCTAAAAAAATGTGTGACTTGGAATAAGTTTAAATTGTTTATTAAAGAACAAGCAATAATTGCATCATCATCATCTGCAATTAACAACTAGCAGGCTAGAACTTTGAACAATACATTGAGAATGCAACCCATTTCCAGACAATTGACGTCCCAAAACATCTGCCTGCATCAGCAGCAGCCTTGTCCCTCTGACATCCTGTGGCACCTTTGTGGCCAGGCAATTCCACCGAGTGCCAGCGCGTTTTTAAGTGATTATTTTCTGATTTTATTTGTAACAACTCACAGTAACCACTCATACCCTATAATACACCGACTGTTCGTGCAGTGATCCTCTGTCATCCTTTCAGGCATCTTCCCTGGCATCTTCTGGCACCCAATGACCACAGACTTCCCAAATGTTCCACCGTGTTTCCACGTGATTTTTTTTTATATCACCACATTTGTTTTTCTTAACACGAGTCAAACCACTCATACAGTCACCTTATAATTTGTTTGTTAAATTGCTTTAAAATAGTTTATTAAATGATATCAATTTAGCACGTCATTTATTGAAAGTAAATATAGACCAGGCATTAAATAACCCCAATGACAAACCGTTTGCCCAGAAACAGCAATGGAAGTGCAGCAGCGGCTGGTGGCCTGCCAGCGTTGTGACACCTTGTGGCAGCTGGCTGGCGAAAGTGCCACAACTTTTATTGGAAATAATATCAATAAAACATGATTATTTGAAAGTAGTTATAGACTAGCAGGCATCTATAACAAATTGTTTGCCCAAAACCAGCAAAAGGAATGTGGCAACAGCCGTGGCACCTCCGTGGCAGCCGCAGGCCTGTGAAGGTGCCACCGGAAGTGCCACTGCAAATTGAGCTCGGCCCTACTGCTTTATGGTGTCCCGATCAAGTTACACACCCTGTTATGACAGAAAAAATCTTGTTTAAAAAACACGTATGTTTGTGAAATACTCTTCCATTTTGTCGGACCAAATTTAAATGTGCGTTCTTAAAAAACACCCCCGCCTTATGCACAGCTGAGAGACGTGCCGCTGTTAGTGAGGCATGGTGCTTTCTGTCTAACCCGCTCCTTTCACTGTGCATTTCTGGCAAATTAGAGAAAATCATATGTCACACATATTCATTAAATACATGGCAGATTATGGAACATCTGTATGTTTTGTACATACGTATGATTGGGATAAAAGGAGTGACAGCATTGCTGTCACAACAATGGGCGTGCGCCACCAGCCCTCTCTCCTGTGTATTTCACTTCAGTGGTTTGAAATGCACGGCCCGCCGCTGCACAGAATACAGTAGGTGAAGGCTATAGCTTCACATTTATTTAAGTAGGTAGCGGTATGCACCACTGATGTTGTCTGAGATCCGAATAAGAAGAATGATTGTGCTGTATTTCTAGAATTGAAGATGTCAAAGACTTTGGCACATAGCTGCCGCCTGAAAAGGAAGCCAGAGGTGTCCCAAATGTGGTGCTGATCATAAATTCAAATGTGAAGATGATGTGCAGGAAAAGTGCTGGAACTGTGCTGGTAAACACAGAGTGACATAGGGGGAGTGTGTAGTAGAAAGGGCAGTAGAAATTCAGCAAGTTAAAAAAATCAATTAGTTATCCAGAGGCAGAGAAGAGAGGTGGGAAAAAAAAAGTTTGAGACTTTATCATAAACCAGCATAAGTTTGGACAGGAATTCACAGGTAGGCCTATTGACTTGGAATATAAAATAGTTGAAGTTTGGACTGAAGATGAAAAATAAATTTTCTAAACAGACCTGTACTTTATTTTTATTTAATTTAATTTTTTTGCCCCCCTCTTGTACATGTTGTGTACATGCCTGCTCACTGCAGTTTAAACTGAGACCCATTTATTGGATTAGATTAGACGGAACTTTATTGATCTTACAATGGAGAGATTTACTTGTGACATCAGCTCTTATAAGCAACAGAAGGTGCATAAAAGAGGAAAAGGTGCATGAAGTATATATAGTGCATCCAGATATATACAGTGGATAGGAAAAAATAAAATAAAGAAGAATATAGAATGTATACGTTCAAGTAGAATATATACACCCTCCACTCGACCACTTAAAGAATGTTAAGTTATGTTTTCCTCCTTTTTTGTACAGTAAATATACAATCAACACTGCAAAAAGCCTGCAATAAAAAAGTAATGGCCAACTTTTTTGAAACTGAGAGCTACTTTACTGGTGTTGTATCATACCAAGGGCTACCAGTACTGACTTTTGAACTAGGAGAGTCAGAGATCACCCTAAATTTATATAAAATAAACAGATTTTTCATGCTTTGTTACAGATATTGTCGTTTTTAAATCTATATAAATGCAAGTGTGATGAAACAGGAAGAGTAACGGGATAAAATAAAGTTTTAGATGCAGCTCACAGGTGGGTTGTGCTGTTTTTAGTAGACAACGTGTTGGTGACCCCTGGTCTAGGGTATTATTAAATTATTTTTGCCCTTTTCTTAACTGTAAAGAGGGGTACAGTTAAGAAATCATTTTAGCTGATGTAGTACTTCGTTTTGAAGGGGTACTTGTGATGGTGAGGTTGGGCGTTTTCCTAATTGGATCTGGTTAGATGGTGCACAGCCTTACAGAGGGGAGATAGGGGAATTGTTTGAGTAATAAGCAATAACCACCTAACCCACTAGTGTCCCCCAAAATTAAGAAGCCTGCCTCCACCACTGTTCACAACACGCTTCTTATAAGGAAACGGACTGAGTGGACGAAACACAAACCCTACCAGCAAAATAACAATACAGGGGTTATCAAAATGATGTTCTGTAACCCAGTGGCAATCATGTATCAGAAATCCCGCTGCAGTGTGTGACCAACATGAGGAAGATGTGGATGTTTAACCAGCGGTTCTTCAACTCACTTCTGAGGCCTCTGTTTGTTTGTTTTTTTTTCTAAATGGACAAATTGTTAAATAACCAACGTGACTCGTCTCCTCAAGATTTAACCATCGCATCGGCGGAAAAGACTTGGCAAGTTTTTCATGGATGCAACCCACAAATTGACCAATTTGTGACCAATTGATCAATGTTGCTTTCCCTGCACAGCATAGAAATCTATCTATCTATCTATCTATCTATCTATCTATCTATCTATCTATATATATATATATATATATATATATATATATATATACACACACAGGGTTGGTTCTAGACAGGGGCCAACAGGGGCCTGTGCCCCTGTAGAACTGTTCCTGGCCCCTGTACTAAAGACATGATATTAAATTTCTTAGGATGATAAATGCTGACAAAGATACCGTGACTGACTGGTCATTTGGATCAGTTGTATTTTTTTTGTTTGTTTATGTTTTTACCCAATAATAAAATAACAAAATAATTAAAAAAATAAATATAAAAAAAAAAATAATTAAAAATTAAGCTGTTTCACGTTAAGCTCCCGCTGTATTGAGAAAAGATCAGGGGTCTGCAACCTGTAGTTACAGAGCCACAATTGGCTCTTTGGCTTACTTAATATATTAAACGATGAAATGTTGACCTGTTAAGTTTTTTTTCCCCCCAATCTTTTGTTCTGTGCCCCTGTGGAAATAACACTGGCCCCACCCTGGCCCCCTGCTAAATTTGGTCTAGAACCACCACTGTATATACATGCAAAGGGCTGCATTAAAAGGCTACTTTAAGTCTCCAGTGTTAGTCCACCAGTCCCTGCTCTCTAACTCCCTCTTTTCATCTGCGTCCCCTCAGACGTGGTCTGAATCTGAGAGAGAGGCCAGCAGAGAGACCCCCCGACGGCGTTTCTCGGCGTTAACGTGGTCGTGCAGTGGGCGTCTCCAGATCGGGAATAATAATGGACTAACAGTCTTCTTCTGCTGTTTCAGTTTGATCGCCGCTCTGGCTTCTCGGGGAGCTGAAAGAAGATGAGCCCCTTCTCCTCGGCAGAGGGGGGGTTTGCTGCTGCTGCTGCTGTGTGGGGGAGTGGGCTACATCCTGTGGCGTTTCCTGTGTTTGTAAACTAGACGGTACAGCAAAAAAAAATACGTCGCCGAGCAAAGCTGGTACGTGGAAAATAATCTATCGTTTAAAAGGCTCGTGTAATGTTAATCGTGCATTTTGGGTGTGTGTTTTTTGCTCGCTGTGTTAAACGTGCCCTGGGAGAAGGCAGTAAAAAGGGGGTCAGACATTGTTACAACGTAGGTGTTAGCCAGCGCTGGGGATGCTAACAAATGTTAGCTTAGTGGTCGGGAGGGGGGAGGCACTCGTAACGACGGCCATCACGAATGTCTTTAAAGCCCAGACTCGTCTGGAACCAGTTGAGTCTGTTTGTGTGTTGTTGTTGTTTTTTTTTCCTTTCTTCACCGTAATGTAGCGGGGTGGGGAAGCATCAAGCGATCCAGCCTGTGAGGTAGATAATCCGGTTAAACAGCCGCGTCAAAGCAACGTTAAGGTTGTTCGCATTTTTAGCCGTTAACGGTGCAGAGTGGGCGAGGGCGCTACCGAGCAAGCTAGCTAGCTCCAAACTGCTACGCTTTGGTTCCGAGGCAGCACGAAGGCCACCGCTGCCCGTGCCGCAACCTGGCATAAACCAATAAACCAACATCCACTTAGAATCTTGCTTTAGGCTTTATCGAGCGAAACAGCAACAAACGAAATATAAAAATACAACTTTTCCCCCCCACCCTTTCTAGACAAGACTTATTAGGTTAGCATTAGCCGTAGCGGTCCGTTATTTGTCTGCCGGTACCAACGTTAGCTCGCTAACATTAGTCAGTCTACCAGAGAGCTTAATAATGAGTTTTATGATAATTAACGTGAGCTAGTTCCGTCACCAAACGGGTTATAACAAAGCCTCGGGTCTTCGTCGGGTTTCTGTTTACAAATCCAATGTCTGCGCAGCATTTTAGTGGTTAATGGGGCCTTTTTGATCAATTGTTTTTGTCTTTATTTGTGTTGAAATGGCGATCCAGTAAAGTAAAATCAGAACTACCACAAAAAAAGAGTAGTAATTTACAGGCTTTTTAATTAGAGGTAAATATTGTGCTTTCTTTAAATTATATAGAGAAGCCAATACCACATTTCCAAAGCTAGAATACTTGGGCCCCCTTTTTTATGCTTAACCAAAGGTTATATGTTATTAATAAGCGTGTAACATTTTCAAAGGTTTGTTTGCTAATTAAGTTATTTCACCTGAGGGAGTCATTGCCTAAACGATTCATTGACTGCTAGCTCATTTTGAAGTCTGAGGAATTTATGTCCCCCATTTATCTAAACTGCTGAAAACATCCAAAATCACAGAAAAAAAAAAAATATCTTTTTACATGTGCATGAAACCACCAAAAAATAAATAAATAAATCATATTTCATGAATGATAAACCTTTTAGAAGTTTATATGAATATCTTTGAACTACCTTACAGTATAATTTGACCTTTCATGTAGAAAATAGTTTTGCAGATTAAGAACGAAAATGTTCCTCATCGGGATTATAGTGGAGCCTTTTAACACATGTGGTGTTGCCAAAAAAAAAAAAAAAAAACAGTTGCAAACAATTTCTCTTGAAATAGCATTAAATGAACTTTCACATAAAACCAATGTCATGTATGTAGGTTAAAATAAAATTTAAAATCTGATACTTTAAACCCAAACTCTTTGGGTCTAACACATTCCTCACTGTAAGCATGTAATATTTTTACCATTTAAAAAAAAAAAAAAAAAGAAGATAATTCTGCCTTCAAACAAAATGATGCTCAACTCGCAATATATTTTTTTCATATGAAACATTGTAGTACAATTTCCTAAATTCCTAAATCTCATGAGTTTTGGTAAACGGATAGTTGGAAGAATTTATCTAACAAACTGGTGGCTTAATTGGAAAGAAAAAAAAAATTTAAATTTGAATGAAAGAAAAGTTTCAACATGTGATATAGCCTAGGCCTATGAGATGCCAACTACATTACTTTAACTACAGCAACCATAGGCTGCTCACGCTGTGATTTAAATCTTAAGTACTTGTGGTTTTTTTTGTCTTTCTTTTTTAAAAATCAAGTTTATTGGTTCTATTATTAGGACTGCCTTCTTCTCAGACATCACCGATATATATGTGTTTAATTTTTTTTAGCTTTAAATTCGCAGGCTAAACCTGTTGAAAAGCAAATAAGTGAAACTACTTCTTGGATGCTAGGTGGGATTAAATTTAGTGTTTGCTGCAGGGAGTTCAGTTTTTTGTTTAAAATATATATTCATTACCTTTAATCCTTTGTCTAAAGACAAAGAACCATCTGTATGCGTTAACCTGCTTTGTGTTGTGTGTCCGTAACGGCGGTCAAAGGAGCAGTCGTAACTGTGTGTCTGTCTTGTTTCATCCACATCCTCCTCTTCCTCAGTTTTTAGTACTAGATGAGTGAGGTGGGTGTGGCTTCCCACCAGCCCGACCATCCTGACTGACGGATCTCTGGATGACCTTGTCCCCACCCCTGTCCCTGCGCTCACATATACCACAGCAATGTCACATCTGCCCAGCAGCTCAGTCCGCGACCATATGAAATGGGTTTGTTTTTGACAACACCAAAGTGGTTACAGATCATATTTTCTTTACTTGCAGCCATGTGTCACTCAGGATGTTGTCGTTGACAAGTAGCTCGGCAGACGCCGCTACTCTAGCGCTACTGTCTTAGACGCAGCTCAGTTTCAAATTGCAGCTCACTTTGGGTGACTTGATGCGGTTTGTAAACTGTTGTTCCCTGTTCTTTTTTTTTTTTCTTTCTTTCTTTCCTGTTCTTTTTTTTTTCCCTTGTGCAGGCGGGGCTGCTCGGGTGCGAAGCTGTCCTCTCCAGCATGGCCCTGATGCAGGCCAGTACCATGGCTGCTCCGCCTAAAAAGATGATGGCTCCGCTCGGCCATGTACCGCCACAGAGGGAAGGACCCGACCGCGCTCCCCAGAGCCACATGATCCTCCCCTCTGGAATGAGCTGTCCACCACTGGTTAGGAATTACATCGGCAATATGGTGAAGTGGGGGCTTTATTAGCCAGGCTTTAATGATGAAGACTTTAAACTTTTTATACTTTCTACATGTCGTTTTGCCGCATGATTCATAGTGCAGGTGGTTTTGTCGTATAATTTAGAGGTTTCACAAACAGAAGGTAAACGTTAGTGTTATAAAACGGGGTGGGGGGCTGGGGGCACTGTTTCCCAGTTACAGTTTATTTTTACCTAGTCGGGTTCAGAACCTCTGTTCAGAGCATTAAAAGAGACAATCAGGAGAGTGGGGAATAATTAACTTTCTCCTGCCTCCGTGTAGCTCATCCGGAAGGAAGGTGAATTCCAAGCTCCCCGCTTGCTGGACGAGAAGGACATGAGGACCAACGAGGACTTGCAGCAGAAAAAAAAGAACAGGAAATCCGTGACGCCCTGCAAAGTGAAGGAACAAGAAGGAATGGAAGGGAAGGTCAGTGGCTCGGGGATTGTTGAAATTGTTGGAAAATTCTTCCTCGGCGTGAGCTCGTTGGGCTCCGCGCGCCCGTGTGTGCGCCGCCTTTAACTTTCGCCGACGCGCGGCCGCCTCGGATCATCCGAGGGTGCACGTTTTGTTTGTGTGGGGGTGGGGGGAGGAGCGCAGGAAAGATGTGGAGGGGGTGGGTGGAGGTTCTCTGGAGAGGAAGGGGGGGAGGGGAGCGAAGCGGAGCACAATGACTGCAGTTGTGAGCATAACAGGGGAAGCAGTAACAGGAGGGCATTAGGCCATCTGACATGATTGTGGGGGATTTTTTTTTTTTAAATTGAAATCACGACGAAACAAAAGGCTAAATTCTTTGTTTTCTGAAGTTGTATTGTGTTGACGTAGAGAAACACGCTTAACATGAATTTTAATTGTGCGCACCCGCAGTCCCGTTACGGCTCTTCCTCAGTTTCTGATTAAAGGAGCATCTGAGTTTGTCAATTCAGTTCAAGAAGGGAAACTCATGTGAAGATTCATTACACACAGTGACACAGCATGTATTTCTGTTAGTTTTGAAGCGGGCTTACAGCTAATGAAAACCCAACCACTTTTTTTTTCTTCAAAAAAATTAGAAGATTGCATAAGACCAATACAAAACGGTATATATTGGTCTTCAAACGGGAATGCTGTAGTCCACACAATCAGGGGGCAAGACTGATAACTGAACGGCTATCCAAAAGACACTGACACCCCAAACCAGAAAGGTAAGTCACAGAAACTCTAAAGATGCTGGCTTTTTACAGAGCTCTGTGTCCAAGCGCGTTAATAAAGAGGCGAAGGGAAGGATGTGGTAGAGAAAAGTGTACAAGCAACAGGGATGACCGCACCCTGGAGAGGATCGTGAAACAAAACCCGTTAGAAAATACGGAGGAGAGTCACAAAGAGTGGACTGCAGCTGGAGTCAGAGCTTCAAGAACCACCAGACAGACGTATGCAAGACCTGGTTTCAGCCGTCGCCTTCCTTGAGTCAAGCCTCTCTGGAACCAGAGACGGCGTCAGAAGCGTCTCGCCTGGGCTAAAGACATAAAGGACTGGATGCTGCTGAGTGGTCCACAGTTCTGTTCTCTGATGAAAGTAAATCTAGCATTTCCTTTGGAAATCAAGGTCCCAGAGTCTGGAGGAAGAGAGGAGAGGCACAGAATCCATGTTGCTTGAGGTCCAGTGAAACGTTTCCACAGTCAGTGATGGTTTGGGGTGGTATATCATCTGCTGGTGCTGGTCCGCCGTGTTTTCTGAGGTCCAAAGTCAATGCAGCTGCCTACCAGGAAGTTTTAGAGCACTTCATGCTTCCTGCTGCTGACCAACTTTATGGAGATGCAGATTTTATCTTCCATCAGGACTTGGCACCTGCACACAGTGCCAAAGCTACCAGTACCTGGTTTACGGACCATGGCATCCCTGTTCTTAACTGGCCAGCAAACTCGCCTGACCTTCACCCCATAGAAAACCTACGGGGTATTGTGAAGAGGAAGACGCGAAACGCCAGACCTAACAATGCAGAAGAGCTGAAGGCCACTATGAGACCAACCTTGGTTCTCTAACACCTGAGCAGAGCCACAGACTGATGGACTCCATGCCACGCCGCATTGCCGCAGTAATCCAGGGAAAAGGAGCCCCAACTTAGTATTGAATGTGTACAAGCTCAGACTTTTCATCTGCATACTTTTCAGTTTGCCAACATTTCTGGAAATCCAGAAAAATACTGTGGAAAAAAATCTACTTTTTCGTGATATTCTAATTATATGACCAGCACCTGTATATCAACCCGGATTAATGAAAGTTGAGTGGAAGGAAGAAGTGTCTACATCCAGGACATTGGCGGCGATTGTTGCATTCCTTGTGACGTTGCTCCTGAACCCGACATCAGAAGTGGTTCAAAGTCCTCTTTAAATGCATTTTGCATTTATTGTGGAAATCATGGCTCTAGTTTCTGAAGGAAGCCTGCAGAAGCATAGAGGTCAATGATGCTTTGGGAAACATGTCATCTGCTGAGCTCTGGTTTTGGTCCTTTTGTTTTATCAACTCCAAAGTCAGTGTAGCCATCTACCAGATAATCTTTGAGACCTTAAATGGTAAACGGCCTGCACTTGTATAGCGCTTTATCAAGTCCAGCGGACCCCAAAGCTCTTAATGCTATATTCTTTATGGAGATGCATATTTCTCTTCTCAGCAGGACTTGGCACCCAAGTTGCCAAAGTGGAGAAATGCCTGCTTGACTATTGTATTGTAGACGTGTCCCTGCCCCAGCACGACATATTTAAATGATTGCGTTATCTTCTCAGCATGCCTTCAAGTGCTACGCAAGGCTGCGAATCAACCTTTTGAGTTTGATGTGTGGCAGCAGGGCAACACCTAAAACATGGCCCCGAGGACCAGGGTCAGGGGCCCCTGGACATGCGGGGTCTATGCAGGGCTGTCAAGGGCAGGATGAGAGAGAGCAGAGCCAACAATGCAGCGGACCTCAAGGTGGTACTGAGTGCATACGGTGTGCTTTAAATGGCCGCACTTTTCAGCGGTCTGTGACGAGCGCAGGTTTCTTTCTTCTGTTGCGGGTTTATGCAATCTTCTGGTTTTCTGGAAAGCAGCACGTTGGGTTTTCAGCAGCTCTGAGTCATCAAGCTTAACAAGCACATGAAACGCATCAGTCGGTGTGTGTTGAGTCCGTAGGAGATGAGAATTACTAAAACAGATTAACCTGTAAAGTTACTTTATTTTCCTGCAAAGTTATTTTATTTTCCTGCAAAGTTACTTTATTTTCCTGCAAAGTTACTTTATTATCCTGCAAAGTTACTTTATTCTGAAATCCACTGCAATTCACATTCTCAAGCTGTATTCAAACGAAATTTCGTTCTGTACGCACTCGGTGCATACAAAATGACAAAGTTTGTCTAAGTCTAAGTGTCTCTGTGATGCACCGATTTTATTGAAAATGCAGCTGTATGTTTGGACTACATGTAGAAGATTTGTATTAGACTCTAAAGCCTCAATTTAAGAGGTCTTATCTGCTTTTTTTTCTCCCTCCCATAGGGCACAGGTGGAGATGAGAACGGTCCCGTGTCTAAAGTACAGAAAAATTTTATTTGTGATCACTGTTACGGAGCATTTAGAAGTGGATATCACCTAAAGAGACATATCCTCATTCATACAGGTATGGTAGCAGCTCGACTCCTCTTTGAAGCCAGAACGGCTCGTTATTTACTGAATGTTTAAACGAAAATGTTGAAAGAGGCCCGAAATGCTTAAGTTGGACCGAGTCTAGAAGTGTGCGGTAGCTGTGAGCTTTTTCCAGTGGGCTGCTTTTAAAGCCTCGTTTGGTGCTAGCTTTGCCTCACAGCTAACTGGTGTCTGTGGGGGACTTGAACTAAAACTGGTGCTCTTCGGTTTAGGGGAGAAGCCGTATGCTTGTGCCGTATGTGACATGAGGTTTATTCAGCGTTACCACCTGGAGAGACACAGCTTCATTCACACGGGTATGCGTCCTTCAGCCTTACCCATTTTACATAAACCCCGACTACGCATGTGGTCTTTCACATCAGGCAAGGGACAGATGCTGACGATTCATTTTTGTCCGTGGACTGTAATTTCCAACAAAGCCAGCCA
Organism: Fundulus heteroclitus; assembly: GCF_011125445.2. Taxonomy (NCBI): domain Eukaryota; kingdom Metazoa; phylum Chordata; class Actinopteri; order Cyprinodontiformes; family Fundulidae; genus Fundulus; species Fundulus heteroclitus. The sequence goes on from NW_023396874.1 coordinate 29,987, forward strand.
CTAAATCTATTTATTCCAAATTGTAATGCGCAGTCTTTTTTTTTTTTTTTTTGTCCCCACGATCAGAAAACAGTGAATTGAAGCCATTGTGGTCCAGAGTCCATTATTAAAAACTCTGTGAGCTCCTTGTTGTGTTTGTGGGCTGGTATCAGGCTGCCACGGTGTGAGAACCTTCAGTGAAATTAGCGCCGTGTCAATATGTCGCGGTGTTCACACAAATATCTAACAGGCCGTTGCGTAACACAGTTGCTTTTATTTAAAACAGAAAAGCAACAATCATTCGGACCAGGCGATATGAACATAGAATTTATCCCGATAATTTGTGGAAGTTATTGTGATTATGCTGAATGTGACAATTGAAATTGTAAAAAAAAAAGAAGAAAAAGTCATCTTTTTTTATATGCAAGCACTGGCGGTCTCACAAAAACAAACATTACACTAAAACCAAGATGTACCTATTATTAAAAAAAGTAATTCACGGCAACAGTTGCTTTCAGTCGTGCGACTCTGCTGCTAAACGATACAATAGTTGTTTTCAGTCATCTTTTAAAATAGGATTTACTGATAATCTCGTGGAACCAAGAGTGGAAAAAATAATTGAAACTGTAAAAGCAGAAATCCCAATCATAATGCCAGTTTTTGGCATTTGCAAATATAAATTTTAAGTGTTATTTTTATCCTAGGATGACCAATTCCTTGCACAATAACGATTCATTAATTGCTCATCCCCAATTCTTACAGAGTCTAAAATAACCTGGCTACACCAGTATTATGTTATGCTATATCACACACGTTTGGATTTATAAGAAAGCTGCTGATTCTGTTAGAATATCACAAAGTAATTCGTGTTGATAAGAAAAGTGTGCCTTCCCTTAATTTGTTCAGAAAGACGTTTGATGTTGCGTTCCAGCAGAACCTTGTGTACGTTCCTGGAGCGCTCCAATCTGAGCAGATCACCAACACAACGTTACACATATTTGGCCATCTTTATTTTTCAGTATGTTAAAGCCAACAGTTTCATCCCTCTGTGCCTCAACACGTGAATCAGATTTGTAGAGAAGACTTTTTGATAGTGGACCTGATGGACTCTTACTTGTGGACACCAGTGTAGAGATTTTAAAGCTGTTTTTAAAAGCACAGGCAACACAAACCGTGCAATACACGCCCCCCCCCCCCCCCCCCCTTTTTGTCCTGTAGATATTCTTCGGTTTGTGTGGACAGCATCTGCATGGCCATCGAAGATTGTGTTCTTAAAGTTTTATTGTGTGCAATAAAAGTGAGAACATCTACTGAGACACACTATGTTTGCATAGTAATTATTAAAGACACCGTGGGGAAGTCAACCTCTACGCAATTGTTCCAAGTCTATTGTTGCTAAGATTTTCACAGTAAGAGATTATTACTAACTGGCCTAATCCACCAGTCCCCGTCGGTGTAGTTCAACATCATTTCAGTTTTCCTTTTGCCAGCACTGCATCTGTCTTTTTCTCATATACACTTAACACATTTCTTTAAGGTTATCCCTACTTACAGACTGACTAGCTAATAACTTGTATGCTATGTGTGTGTAGGGGTGAAGCCGTTTGCTTGCTCCATGTGTGACATGAGGTTTTTCCAGCGTTACCACCTGGAGAGACACAGACTCATTCATACGGGTATGCGTTCGTTTGCCGTACCCAGCTTTTTGTTTAGAGTGATTGGGTGATCTAAAGCCAGAGGGCAAGGTTGGGCAGGGTGGGCTCCAATCTGAGAAACATTGAGACAACAGGCTGAAGGAGAGACGAGGCTATAAGGGTTAATATGGGGTAACAAACAACAAAAACCTTCTGTTGTTTTTAAAATATCTGCTCATAAAATTAGAAACTGCTTATCATAAAATGTTCTTGCTATGCCATGTAATGGTTATCCTAACCAAAGCAGGCCTAATAAAAAGGTTTCTGTAGATCGTTACAGTTGGGGTAATTTTACAGATTTATTTTTTCTCTTTTAGCTTCTGCCCTTATTTGACAATTTGTGGATGTCGGTTTGTGAAAAGACAAACAGGTGTTTGAATACATGACAGGAAATGAACACTTCAAAGACTGCATTAGAAATAAATCAGATGTAAATACAGTTACTCCTGTTCACTTCTAAAGTTATATTTGTCCGTTTTGCCATTTGCCGTAATTACCCCCCCCCCCCCCCATTTCATTTAAATAGTACTAAAATAAGTGTCCAGTTTAAAAATCTGTACTTTAAGAGATGCACATTGATTCGTACAGTGTGAAGGCACTGATGAGCCAATCAAAGATGAACCGAGGGTAACATTAGAGGCAATTAAAAGTGGATCCTCTTTATTTTTTTTGTCTTTCTGAAACACTTTCTTTAGACTGAGATATTTCACTAAGTCCAAAAAACTATGAATGATCCGTCACTGTACCTAATTTAACAATCTCATGACTGCTTTTCTAAACCGCACACTCGTCCTGTTGAGTTAAAGACATTCAACATTTGACACATTGATCTGTATGGAAGGTTGTGACAAATTGTTTTGTTTTTAAAGCTTCTGAGTTTCTAAATTCATAATATCAGAAAAAAGATGTTGCAGATAAGGACGTTGACAGGATTTTAGAGAAAAAAAAAACCCTGATCATGACAGCTGATGAGCTCCTAAGACCTTGGGCTGGCATTTATGGGTCAGAAGTTTGACTTGACTAGATCTAAGGTCCAGTGAGACCATCTTGGAGAGATTTGGAGAAAGAAGCCTCCTTCGGGTGAGAGTTCAAATCCAGCGAAGGCAGGATTCACTATTATTGTATTTGGAAAAAACAATTTTAATCTTGATGAGCTTCAAATCCACGTTTGAGACACGTTTCATTTACTTGAGGTAGCCTGGCTCTGTGGCACTACAGCTTTTTCCATCTAAGAGCATCTATGTATTGTTAAATCATCCCTTATTGCTGTTTTTTTTTTTGTTTTTGTTTCCATTCTATTTGAAGGTTGATAATCCCTATTATTGCTAATAAATTTCCCAAACACCCTCTAAATTCGCTTAAAATGTAAAAATGAAGGCCTATCGGTCCCTGCTAAACTGGTTGTAATGACTTCCCTGTAATCCCAAGGCAACGTCCTAGCTAATTTGTTGATGATCTGTGTATGTAGGGGTGAAGCCGTACGCTTGCTCCATGTGCGACATGAGGTTCTTCCAACGTTACCAACTGGCGAGACACACCGTCATTCATACTGGTATGCGTCTGCTCACGCTAGATGTTCCCGGCTAAAGCCAGAGATCCGGCAGATTTCCAAATAAGAAAATTATGCATTTCCAGACGCATGTAGATGTTACCCAAACATGGATCAGTAAAGTTCAAACATAGCTCCTTTTTTTCTTTCTTTCTATTAATGTACCTACCGGTATGTGTGTGTGTAATAAGACCACTTTGTGCGTGAACACCGCCTAATGCTATCCTGTGTTCTCTACACTTGTTAGGTCTTCGCTTCCATTTTTGCTATGAGTGAAATAAGCCTTACCGCAACACCTCTGGAGAAAAAAATTGCATTTATATGGTAGAAATGTATCTCTGAAAAAAATCACCTCTCTGAAGGAATAGTTGATGATCAATGTTGAAAGTCTTTTTTTATTTTATTTTTTTGTTTAGAGTGAATATTTACATACTTTTGTATGTGTAGGGGTGAAGCCATACGCTTGCTCCGTGTGTGATATGAGATTTTTCCATCGCCACCACTTGGCACGACACAGCCTCATTCACACGGGTATGGTTTCACCCTTCTTCTCTTCATCGGTGCCCAAATAACCAAATTTATCAGTCATGTGTAACAGGAAATATTAGCCATCAAGGTGACGTAGCTGTTAGCGTAAATAAGCAGTACATGTGTGTTTATCCTCCAAGGCCAGTGCATTTAGTAGCTAAACACTGCAGTCCCTACTTCATCTCTCTGCCTGTAAAAAAAAAAAATTATTGCTGAGTGGATTGAAAGAGCCTTTTAACTGTAAGCGCTTAAGGTTGAAGAATATAATTCAAATTAGTTCCCTGTTTCATAAATGTTGACACAGATTAGAAGAAGTTAGTCGAATGTATGTTTTTGTTTCTGTTCTGGTCCTCCTTGGCATGTCCGGATGCGTAACGGTGCATCTCAATAAATTAGAAAACGATTGAAAAGATGGCTTAATTTTAGCAAATCAATTCAAAAATATAGCCTTGGTACACACAGTGATATGTTCCAAGTCTTTTTTTTTTTTTCCTCAATTTTATGCTTTTTCAGCTACTTGAAAACCTCAAATTCAGTTTCTTCGAAAATAGAGAACAAGACCAATAAAAGTATGGCTTTTGATTCAGGGATGGTTCCTTTAAGAGCAGGGGTCCCCAACGTTTTGAAACTGAGAGCTGCTTCACTGGTGTCGTGTCATACGAAGGGCTACCAGTAACCTTAACTTTATGTAAAAAA
>NW_023396874.1:34932-100185 GCF_011125445.2 Fundulus heteroclitus
CCCATCTCAGGTCCTGTTAGAAAAAAACTTTTGGGGTGAATGAAAAAAAAATCAAATCTGAATCTGCCATGGTATAAAAATATGGGGCTTAACTGTTCATCATGTAGTTAATTTAAGGTGTGGCCCCAAAGTAGCTCTGAGTCTGAAAATTGACCTTCAAGCTTTCCTTCCTTACATTCAGAAAACCAGGGAGTCGCTACAGCCAAAAAAAAGATAAGGGAATGAATTATTACACAATATTCAGCTTGAATGATTTGCCAATTACGCAAGTCACAACAGAATAAAATCCCCCCAAATTTTTGTAAAAATCCCCCCATCCCCATCTCCCAGACACACACACACACACACACCAACCAGATGGTTCTTTCTCGGTGCTCATTCAAACTAAGCTCAGACACATCACACCACAAGTTGTAATTCATAAATTATTTAGCTACATACTACTTTAAGCAACTCTTACAGGAAGGCAAAGACTCACCTCTCCTACGACAAACAGTAATTAAACTGAATCTGACTAAGTGTGAATTAGTATAAAATTGGTTTAGATCACAGCTTGCAGTGCTTGGTGAAAATCCAGCTCCTATCATTACAGTTAACATCTGAGCGGCCACCTTCGTTATATCAGGTTTCAGTAGGAGTGGGAGGCCAGACTGTAGCCGTGCCGTTACCACCCCGGGCATTAAAGAAAGAAAGAAGATAGCTACAATCTCCCCAAACAGCTGTCTGACACACAGCGGGGAAACAGCCCCAACAATTAGCCACCACCGCAGCAACAGTACCTGTGTCTCCTCATGACGTCCTCTGGGCCGTTTCTCATTTGATCTGAGTCAAGGTTTGTTTATTGCTCACGCTGGGATGAAGCGGCTAAACCTGCGCTCCGTACCTCGCTAAGTTTTATAAGGAAGGGGGGGGTGGGGGGGGGAGACTGGCACTGGGGGGGGGGATGACATGGGCGGGGATTATGGGTTGATTGCTTGCCTGTCGCAACAAGTAGCCAATGAGAGGTCAGCCAGGACAGGACCAGACAGCGCGTGCGTTGGCACGATCAGCAACGTGTGTTTGTGTGTAGATTCCTTAATCTCGTCAAGCTTTAAATAGTTTACCACCATGAGTGGAGAGAAGAAAATCAAGGGAGACAAGGAGCAGACACACAATTTATATAACCCTTTGTCGGCTTTGATGACAAGGGTGGGAAAAATGCTAATTTAAACATTGATATGCTTGTCTGTCTAATCTTTAGATTAAACTCCTTCATCTCTGTCTTTCTTCTGTTAAATGAAGGAACGGCTCATTGCAGTGCCTCGCAAGACTATTCGCACCCCTAATACGTTTTCCACCTGTTCTACAACCGCAAACTTTATTTTATTTTTTAACTGGATTTTCGCAGGCGTGCCCGAGTCCCGTCCTGGAGAGCAACTATCTCACAACTTTTAGATGCATCCCTTCACCAACACACCTGAAGTCCCTCATCAGCAGTCATTCAGGGCTGCAGAGCCTTCATTTCATACAGGTTGGCTGGAGAAGGGACTTAAACGTTGCAGGATGATGGCTCTCGAGGACTGAACTTGGCCAACCCTGACATAGACCAACGAGTAACGCATAATTGTAAAGTAAAAGGATTTTTTTTTTTTACAAGTAAAATTCTGAAATATATGACATGCATTTATACTCTGCTCTATTTACGCTAATGACCGTAATTTAATTCCAGTGCAACCAAATAGGTCCAAATTCTGCAGCATCATATCTAGTATAGCGCACTGTAACATCACCTTGAACACATCATCCCCTCAGGGGTGATGGTAGCATCATGCTGTGTTGTGTTTCTTTTCAGCAGACTGTAGCCATGCTTTCATCCAATTGTCATGTGAATTTTGAGCGAACTTTTAAAATGTTGCAAAAAAATTGCAGCTAAGGCCTGTTTCCATCTACTGCATGGCTGTAACAAACAGGAAGTAGAGCAGAGGTGTCCAAACTTTTTGGCACATGGGCCAAAATTGTCAAGTCAAAGGAACTCGAGGGCCAAAAAAATTAACAATTTTTTTGTACCAAAATAATTATGTTAATTTTTTACCTGCTCTACACAATATGATAATTTAAAATAAATAAATGACTCATATTTTTTGTAGGAAATGAAAGCATTGTAGATCCAAAGATAAAAAGGTTGTTTTAAAAGATGGCCATCCAGTTATTTGAATCATTTAATTTGACTCTTTAACAATAATAAACAGAACTATTTTGGGTCTGGGAAGACGGCAACAGTGGAGACAACTGATCATTTTCTGATTTTTGGTGTAAAAATTGTTAAAAGCCATTATTTTCCTTCCATTCATAACTATGCCCGACTTTGTGGGAGTCTATTGCATAAAATCAACAAATAAAAGAAGCAACAGTGCTTTGTAAGTTATTTTTGCAAAGCAATGTGATTTTTTTCCTTAGCACCACATACATTGATATTAATGTCACTGGTCAGCATGAGCCATCTTCCATCTATGTGTTTAAAGGGAAATACTCACTGCTTTTTTCTTCTCTGCACTGGACTCCTCGGCAGCTTTCTGGTACCTGTGGGGGGGGGAAGGAAACAACACTGACCTCTGCTGACTCAGAACAACACAGAGCATTCAGACATTTTATGTTTCTTTGTTTAAAAACTTTGTGAGGCTTTTAAAATAACAAACTAGAAAGAAAATTTGTTCATGTGTTTATTTTAGTGTTATGCAAGGGGATTCTAGGAATATACCCTTTTAATCTGTTAACAGTAACTGGGAATTGAAAGTATAAAAATAAAATCACTACATTAATCACTAAGGATTCATTATATGTGTGTTTGAGCCTCTTGGTCCTTCCACATTAGCTGGAATAATTCTCATTTTATTGGTGGAGCCAGTCCAGATGCAGAAAACCATGTTGGTCTGAAACCAGCACTCCGGCCACCAGGATAACCATCTTACACTTGTATTATGTGTCATTGTTTCTCTGAGCACTTCTCACATAAACATATGTTAGCATCCAGCAAACATTGTTCATACTACCTTCCTGCTTGTCCACACAGTTTTCTGACTCCTTCCCCATTTTATAACCATGTATCTTTGGCCATTATGTACCTAACCAGCAGGGGGATGTTCCCCAGACACTTTGACAAGCAGTTTTCTATATTCCACTTGTATTCTACTGTAAGGACAAGTGATTATGTGGGTCTAATCTGTCACATTGTTTAAGATGCAAGTGGCCCGATCGGGATCAGAACCTCAGCGAAGAGAAACACGTGTAGCACAAAGGTTTTAGAAATGATATGCAATTAAGTTCAAATAAACATGTATATTGGGCTGTTGAGGTCACTATGACCAAGGAATGAAGGAAAAAATAGGGCCAGTAACTCATGACCTCAACCAGCCCTAGTGTGATTATTATGATTGTGACATAAAAGCCTGATATTTCAGCCCTATCCAAAGCTGAAGAAACCTTGTCTACAAGAATCAAGTGGGGAAGTCCAGCCGCCTTCTTTTAAAGCACTTGGGACTCTTATTCCATTTTTGTACACTTTAATATGATTGCAGCCTGTTTGTCAAAGATCCATGTTTGTAGATCTTTGTGTCCACACACATGTGTTGTAATGGTCAGATTTGGACTAATTCTGAAAAAAAAAAAACTGTCTGAAAACAGTTGATTCTGACAGTTCAAGGGATTTGCTCACATTATTATTCAGAGCTACAAGTCTCATCACACTTTCAGATGTACTGAAAAATAAAACTAATTTTTAAGCAATTCATAAGCAAGAGGATATAATTTATTATTTTATCGTGTTCTAAGATTTCCTTTAGTAAACTTAAGCCCAACCATTCTGGGTACCGGGCCGAGTGGGAGACGCCCATTTTTCACCCTCTTTAAAAGTAGTTTAAATTCTGTCATATTTCCTTCCTCTAAATCCCTCAAAGGAAGATGTTTAATTTTTTTTTTCATTTTAATGTTTCTAAAACAAGTCACTGAATTTTATTCAGAATATATCACAGCACTTTAAACACAGAAGATGCCATTAAAGGGCATCCCTTTCCAACAACCTATGCACGTCTTTTCCCGACGTTGTCAGGTGATGCAATTTCCGTGCATAATGAAGGTTATAAATGTGGTCACTGTTATAACCTCCATGCTTTATGCACAGTTTGCTTTATGAACGGCTCTGGACAAAGTTGATCATAAACAGCGTAATGTCATGAAAGGCTCTGCCATATGCAGAAGCAGTCCTACAATGGAAATCAGCACTTTTATTTGACCAGATTCCCTTTTGTGAGGTGAAAAACACATTTGGCACATTTGGCTACATTGTGCCAAAATGACAGCTCTGCCTGGTACAATGGGCGCTTAAACCATTGAGGATCAAACCTCCATCAACTGGTTCAGTCCATTTTTGCTGCATTTATAGTAAAGATGTTGATAAATAAAATCTGAGGTGTCTCCTCGGTTCTTAAAGGGTCTTTCACTGTTTGTTTGTTGTTTTTTTTTGACGAGGCTAAAAAAAGTGAAGAAAGTAAAAAAAAAAGTTTGTTTAATCACAAATAAATCAGACATAATAAGAATTTTTTTTATGTCTTACCCTTACACTGGTAAGAAAGGTTGCATTTAGATCTAATAATTGCAAAGCCATTTTTTATTTATTTCAGTTGTGGCATTATTCTAACCTCAATCTGTATTAAAGGCAGTTGTTAAAAGTAGGAATTACTAGCAACACTTGCTGTACCCACTTGGAGAATCGTTCTGCAATCGCAGTGCTTTTCCCACGTCCTGCGATGGACAGCTCCTTGGCGGTAACACGCAAGGACTGCGTCGCCCAGGACTGCCGATTAAACGAGCCGTTCTCCATCTCTGTCAACCTAAAGCGGAAAAAAATAAAAAGCACAGACACATTCAATATGTAACTGATCACATTTTGCCAATAATTTATCCCTGAAAGTATATTTCTTCCAGTTGGAATGAAGCCGTGCTGCTGACTGTGAGAAAATGTGGCAGAGAAATTTAATCACTTCAGTTAGCAGCTGGCTGCACACTTGCATTAACTCCCACATGATTATAATGCTACAAACCAGCTTTGGGAAAAAGAGAAAAACAATTAAAGATGGTGAATTTAGTATAATAATCCACATCTAGAATATCAGAAAACAATACGATACGATAGAGCTGTTACAATGGAATAGTATTCAACACATTGTGAGGCCAAACAGATAGTCTGGGATAGAACTGGATTATGATAAAACACATATTTTAGTGCCTAATGTTATATGACAAAAGACAAAAGAAAGCAATCTAACATGTGATGCATGAACAACTCAGAGTGCAATGCAATTTTAAATGTTACACAGTGCTTGTAAAAGTATTCATACGCCCCTTTTTCACATTTTGCCACATTATAACTTTACAGAAAAACTGTGTTTATATTTTTATTAGATGAGGAACACATGTGTGCTTACTAATTAGATGAATACTGACTTGAATACTGGAATTTCATACTAATAGGGACTAGATAATATATAACATAAAGTCCCAACAAAATACATTCAATCTTGTTGTTGGAACAAGAAAAAATATAAAAAATGTCCGGGGGTTTTCTTCTTTTTTTGAAGTCAGCGAATTAGGGCTCAGCGAAAACCGATTTAATCGCTTAATTCGAATTGACAATTTCTTAATATTTAATTATTGGAAAATCTGGATTTTATTTTGCCAATGGACTCATTGGGCTTCTATGAAGAGAACAGCAGGCAATGCTGAACATGTTCATGAAAATATATTGTAAAAATACTGTAAAGGAGGAAACTTTTTTTTTTACCATTTACTTTTTTAAGTTTGATTGAAGTTAAATTAGTGAAGTGAAGTCTGTTCTTAGCTCATTGTGTAAAACCACTAGCAGCAAACATTGTGTTATGTTTTCATGGTTTATAACAGCAGGGCCGCCATCTTGTCTGACAGGCTGTATTTAGTTGCACATTGAATTCAGGTCAACTCTCAGTCGAAATGCTTGAAATAAAAGCAAGTTTTTTAAATAATTTATTTCTGTGAAACAAAAAGAAGGAATAAACATACATTAACCGGATATGGGATAATAAAATTGGAGATTTCTTTTTTAAGCCATATCGCACAGCCCTACACAGAATTATTTGCTTTACTTCCTTTGTCAGAAACTTGTTTGTGCACAAACAGCTGCCTATAGAAAAATAATTTAATTACTGAATCAAACTTTGAAGAATTATACATTAAAAACATATATTAAATATATATGCCAAAAAATTAAAGATAAAATGTGAACTAATTCACTGGATTAAGATTTATTAAATAGTAACACTTGGCATGTAGGCAAAAAAAACACTAAAAATAAGTCATATGGCATCAGGATGTTCCGTTTTCTCCTGCAGCTGTTAGCAGTTAGTCCATCTTTCATCACAGAGAGTCTGTGGTATAAAGATTACACCCTTTATTGAAACGGCTGAGCAAGTCTAAAACCTGTTCTAGCATCCCACTGTCGGGAACGTCAACGGTCTGAGTCCAGCTTTGTGTGTTTGTAGGACCTGTTTTCTGTTTGCGATTATTAATTTGCAAGTTTATAGCACAGACTTTCCATCACAAACGGCCCACGACTGAATGGCCACATTTGTGCTCATTCAGTTGTGCATGCACACAGGCGACGTGGCGTGTTTGAACTTGCAGCTCCCGCATGTCTGCCAAAAGGGAAAACACGTGCTGGGAGCAACAGGGAGCAGCGGCAGTCGCTCAACAAGCAGCCGGCTTAGTGATGGCATCGCTTCACAGAGGATGAGCGTAAACCCAAAACTACACTTTCTTTTGAGAATTTAACCACACTTTGACAAAGCCGTTGTTTTGAGACCTGGTTAATTTGTCAAGTGATGAACCTCGGAGTAATTTCTGCAGACCCAAAGACTATAATTCCCTTCTTCAGGAAGTAAAGAGAATATTTTACAAACCTTTACTTTAGCGCCGCTCGCAAATGTTTTCACACCCCTGGATCTATTTCACATTTTGTCACATCACAAACAACCTGTAACGTATTTGAGGGGGGTTTTATGTGATAAACCAACACAAAAAGGTGCACAGCTATCAACAGGAAGCAAAAGGAAACACCGTTTTCAAAACTTTAGAAATAGAAAAATCTAAACAGTGTGGCATGCATTTGTATTTACTCTTAAAAATAAAATGAAAAAATAAGTTAAATCCAGGGCAGCCAGCTACCTTCAGAGGTATAATTCAATTTCAGTGTACCCACTATCTCCACTGTGAATCGTGGTGGCTGTGTCATGCTTCCAGGATGTTTTTTCATTATAATTCATGCTTTTGTTTCATCTCATCTTGGTTATTGTAACAGCCTTTTCATGTGTTTGAATAAGAGGACAGTCTGCAATCAGTTCAGAATGCTGCTGAGAGGCTTTTAACCAACACACAAAAGAGACATCACGTGACTTCCGTTTTAATCTCCCTTTACATCGGCTTCCTGTACACTTTACAGTTCATTTTTAAATTTCAGCCTTCATCTTTAGAGCCCTGCATGGTCCAGCTACAGCTTTTATTTACAACCTTCTAGAGCCGTACAGCCCTTCTCACAGCCTGAGATCTCCTAGTCAAAGGCTGTTTACAGACCAGAGGGGATAGATCCTGTAGAGCGCCAGCGAAGCTTTGCCTCATTGTCTTGACTCTAGCTGCTTCTTAAAAGATTCAACAAATACTCATATATTCAGATTGACTTTAAACTAGTTTTATGCTCCATGAGGTTACATACAGCTGTTTTTTTCGTTCCATTTATGCTTATATCTCTTCTGTTTTTTTACGCTTGTTTTTAATGCAAAGCACTTTGGGGTTTTTGATCTGTGAAAGGTGCTCTATAATTAAGATTTATTTACTTTCTTACTGACCAGCGGTGAAGGCTTGTACGAGAGTTGGAGCTAAAAACATTACAATCCTATAGAAAAGCCTGTACGAGGCTACAAAAGACTGGTGCAGATCTTCATCTGCCACCAAGACGACAACCATAAATCTGCAGCCAGAGCTGCGGGGGGAATGGTTTAGGTCGATGCATGTTCATGTCTTAGAAGGTCCCAGTCAAAGTCAAGACTAACATCCACCCTACGGTCTTGTTGTGATCCGAGCTAACCGAGCTTGAGCTGCTTTGGAAATAAAAGTTTGTCTCTAGACATGCAAAACTGGTCAACAGATTCCACAACACGTAGCTTTATTTAGGTGCATCAGAGTAATCTGGGGCTAAAATGCACACAGGGTGTTAGTACTCCTTTCTTTAAGGTTTTATTTATTTAGCTTTTTGTGTGTTTATATGAAATACATCACCGTTTGTGGTTTTCACATGACAGAGTGAAAAGGTTCAAGGGTCATAAAATGTTAGCAGGAGCCCTGTAAATCACTGCTGACAACAGATGTTTACTCTGATGATCACTTCTGCTGAGGGCATATTCACCCTGGCGCACCTAGAGGATTACATCATCGCCGTAACGCAAGGCAGCGCTGGTGACTGGTTCCAGGACTTTGGACTGAACTTCAACATAACCCTCACTTAAAAACCAGTCAGATGACAGTGCTCCTGTTACTTTAACCCGAATGTTAACATCGGTTCGGATAAACACAGCATTTATCCACAGGTTATTAATTATAAGAAATATACTTCCTTGTGTTGACTTCAATCTACGCCACAGGCAACGTTTCGATTTCTATACCAAGTTTGGCAAATATTTAACAATACAGACACAAAAGGCAGAACACAATGCAACAAATATTCACCAAACTAGCTTTAGAATATTATGTTTACATTCCTTGGGGCTACTTATTACTGACGCAAGCTTTGGATCCAAAGGCAGGGCGGTTCATTTGGTCGTCACCCTGTCTGTTATTGATACTTCTGCTGAGCCGGCACACCGGATCGGGAACTTTCTTGTCGTTCAACTGTTTGTCTTTTTGCTTCAGGTGTTCCTTGAGTCCCGGACTCGTTTCCTACATGCAAAGGAAGGGACACACCCTGCAGATGTAATCAGGTCTACTTTACCTAATCCTAAATAGCTGAAGGACTGCATAGCAATGAATGAGAACAGGTAAAGAATATCTCCGCACAAGCAGCAATGTGCATCAGACCTGTCCTTCCAGATATTACCAGTCAATTATTAAGACAGATCCTCAGTCACCTACACATTAATAGAAAGCGGTTAAGAACAAGGCAGGGCCGTGTTTTTAAGCCACGTGAAGAAAAACAGGCTCAAGGGTTTGACTCGAAGCTGCAAGAAAATGTTTCTGCTTAAGCAGTTTTTGTAATATTTAATGCAGGGATGGGCTGGCTAAAAAACGTATATCCGAAAAGTTCTCTTTCATGCGGTTCCTGCAGTTCAATGTTATTTTAACTGGGCTTTCTCCAGAGGTGTATAGAGCAGAGAGAGACAAAATGCTGCCCCAGCCCACATGTTGCTGCACACTACCAGTCAGCTGGCTGAAACAAAACGGACACATTTTCTCCACGCAGGCAAGTAAGACAAATGAGACTTTTGGAGATATTTCCAGATGCAAAAATACAAACAGCCAGGAACTAGAAACTAAAAGGAACGCCACCGAGCTGCTCTCACAAGGTAAAGAGTTGTTTTGCTGCAATTATCTTCTTGTTGCTTTTGGCAAGTAATGAACGCCTCAAAAGCAAACGCACAGCGGAGAAAGAAAGAAAAAAAACAAGACAGACAGCTAGAAAACTATATAGGCATACTTTAGGTAAGAACAAAATGCTCTGAAACAGAAAACAAAAACACTAATTATACAAATACCTTAGTAAATTAAAACTCTAGGGGGGTGGAGTGATTCAAAGCTTTGGTTCACATAAAACCAAATCTTACAGGTTTTACATACTCAAATAATTTCAACCAAACTGTAAAAACGTGTCTCTTGCACTTTGAATAAACATGTGATAGTTTGAGTTATATAAATCTCGCGTGCAACAGCAGTCCATTCTTTCATGGTAGGTAGCTCCACTCTAACCCTTTTAGCATAACAACTTTTTTCTTGCCGCTATATATATATATATATATATATATATATATATATATATATATATATATATATATATATATATATATATATATATATATATATATATATATATATTCCATTTTTCAAATATATCACCCAATGGTGAAGCTGTATTAAGGCAGCATATCTGTTAAGCAGCATTACAGTTGGTGGAATTATAATTATTACTATTAATAATAATAATAATAATAATAATAATAATAATAATAATAATAATAATAATAATAATAATAAATATTATTATTATTATTATTATTATTCGTCTTTTGCCCAAAGGGATATTATGTATTTTTGGAAGTGAGGTTCTGTGTCGTTACATGTGATAGACAGATGCTAAATCACCCTAACTTTGTAGAAAGTAACTAAACAGTTACAAATGTGGAAGGCAAACAGACACCCCCATTTTACCTGATTTCATCCATTTAAAAACAACTACAACTGATTTTCATAGAATAGAGCTCTATATTAGTATATACTGAATATCTATACTTTCATAAGTGACCGTTGTTTAGTTTTCCGACGAATCACCTCGTGTGTAATGGCAAAGATACGCCGGTTGAAGGCAGCTGCAGTATAAGCTGCAACTGGTCAGTCTGCACCAAGTCTGAAGTAAAACTTCTGATTTTTCAACAGGTTTTTGTTTCTGCGACAGCATCAAAGTTGGTATATTCTGTGGTCTTTTAGGTGTCATGGCTGTTTGGAAATGACTCCAGCTGATCTGGTGGATGGATATAGCCTCCTCCATAACAGCACCTTTGAGCTGTTTTAAATTAATTAAAGAGAACAAATCATGCAAAATCCCTTTTTTTTAGCCGTTAAATACATTTTGTTGAGTATTAGAAGTCTCTAAGAATTCAGACAATTTGAATGTAGTCTCTCCAGGAGCAGCATAGATATATTTATCTTCTGTTGGGGTCATATTTTTCAATCTGTTAATTTTCTCTTTTCTCTACAATGTTTTTTGAGCAATTCCGTCACAATATTTGTTGCGGCGCTGCAAATCAAGGTTATGAACTTGGCAATTTTTCAAATCAATCATTACATTTTTTTTTCCTTGCAATTTTGTACTCCAAGCTAAACGATGCAGAGACTACAAGTGCATAAGTGAAAATGTTCGCTTGTTGGTGTATTAACTCACACAATTTCATTATACCATCCCCCAGCATGCAACTAAAATGGCTGAACGGAGTGGAGTAGAACGCTCTGTGACTTGGAGGTGGGTGGGGGTGCAAAGAGCCTTGTGTACATTTAAAGAGACAGCAACAAAACAAACTGCTCAGGCTGCTCTGAAGGCCTGTTGAGCTAAATTAACGAGAAATTCAGGAGAAAGCATTGCAGTTCCACTTTATATGGGCCACAACTGAATGATTTAAATGTGAAAAGGAAAAACTTAAAAGCACATGTCTCCTTTAAAAAAAAAAGATTATGAGCTAAAACAGAGCTTGGACCGGTGTCCAGCTCACTAGCTTACTTCCAACGCTCTATTTATTTTTGCTTTTGTACAAAGTCACCAACATCTTACTACCACAGGTAATCAAATTATTATTGATGCTAATGTCACTCAACCTTACACTCAAAATATGCTATCTATTTATAGGTCTATACACACGAATAACAACAAGCACAGGTTATAGATAGAAGTCTTGTATTTGTGAGAACAGTGTGTTGGAATATTTTAGCAGCAGGAGAATAAAAGCGGTTAAATCTTGTTATATGTGGGTTTTACCAAAAACCTGTGTCACTCCAGATGATCATACAGTTAGAATGTAAAATTATCACAATCGTATGGACTCTGAGTCTGTTTTCCTTTCTTAAGTCTTTTCAGCATCAGTTAATGTCCTAATATTAGTTCTGTTATATTCTCATATGTCTATTATTATTATTATTATTATTATTATTATTATTATTATTATTATTATTATTAAGCCATTTCAGGGTAGTCCCTCCTTTGTCAGATCCTCCCGTCCTCTGCTACGTTCATATGGCTTTCCTCCAGTTCCAACCATGCTCCCTGTGTACGCTACGTGTTGGGTGATTTTTGAGTTGTTTGGACCTTTGGTGTTCCATTAAAAGACTGCTGCGTTTAACTCTGCCCGTCTGAGATAATAAAAATCATGCCACTTTGACGATGCTTTTTGTGGCAATAAGCAATAAAACTCTTTCAGAAGGTGTCACATTATCAGCTCCAGATCACGGGAGGTGTCCTTACTTTCATTTCCATTACATCCACAGCCAGGATCATTTTTTATTTTTTTTAACTACAATATCACAATAGGAGTATTGACTGAATCAGTGGCATCATTGGTTGCGAAATTTAAACAAAGCGTCAACAGTGGTGGCCCTGTTTCATCATGGAAGACGAGAGACACAAGCAAAGGCTTGAAAAGATTACAGCCTATCTCACATAATCCAGTAAACTCTCCCGGGTTTTATAATTAAACAACAGAATATTCGTTCTCAATGCCCTTGTTCTCAATTACTGACATCAACACCCTTAAATGCCTTTGCTATGACAACATGCAACCACAGCCCATTTGGACACCTGCTCAGTCATAAGAAAGGAGGAGTCCTCCTTGCTTAATGCATAATTGATCTATTATGAATTAATACAACAGCCCGAGTCAGGCGTTCAGGTGAGCATCAGAGAGTCTGGGCTAAAGAGTCATTGCTGAAGTATTCAACAAAGAGGCACAACTCACAGACAGGCGGCCCAGCTCTGAGGCCAACATGTCACCTGAAAAACTTTAATTACAGGTGCAGCTATGGGAGGAAAGGGTTAAAGTGGCTGTAACCTTTAAAAGACGCGGACGGAGAATACAGCATTTTAACTTTGAGGAAAGTGGTGAGTAAACAGAAACACGGGCTCGGCAGCTGCACTGCTCGGAGCACGACCGAGCGCATAAACTTTTCCTGTATCAATCTTAGCAAATACAAACTAAATCTTCTAATACCTTTCTACTTTGGGTTTAAGCAGCCATAGCTTTTTTTTTTTAAGTGTACCTTTTCCCCGTCCTAACATGAAATTGTTCCTACCTGTGGGAACTTCCGTTCAGTCAGAGCTCCTGAGAAACCTGCCGGACACCTGACACTGGCTGCTGCTGCCGCCGCCGCCGCGCGACACCGCCCGCAGGGAGGAGGAGTCAGCGCTAAGGTGAGTGGAGGAGCCACGTCACGTGACTTGGTGCGCCAATGACTTTAGGCGAAGCGTTACGCTTACCTGGCAGATTTTTTTTTTTCTTCTTCCGCGTGGAGGCGCGGACTACCTGAGAACAGGTGGCCTTGGTCACTTCTCACAGTTGGGAGTCCAGAGACGGTCTGATGACAAAGAGATAAATGTGGTGCAGCAACCGTCTCCGTGACATGGGGGGGGGGGGGGGGGGGGACTGAAGAGCAATGCACGCAAGGTCAGCCTAAACTAACACTCATAAGGACCCCAAAACGATAGGGGGGGGATCCCAATAGCACTTAAATCCTCGCACATTGCATGGAAAACTTCAAAGATCAAAAGTTTTAATTATTTTGTAATTAAATTCAAAGAGAGAAACTCAAATTATATAGATCTATTACACAGTGATATCTTTCAAGCCTGCATTTCTGTTAATGTGGATGCTGCTTATAGATAACAGCTAATATAGGCCTCAAATTCCCTTTCTCAGAAAATTAGATTACATAAGGCCAACAAGAAAGGGGTGTTTAGTACAGAAATGTGGGCCTACTTAAAGAATTTCAATGTACTTCATACATCCAATAATGGATGTGGGGTCTTGTTGCATGAATTAACTGCATCGATTCATCATCCTTGCATGGAGGCAAGAAGTCTGTGCATCTGATGAGCTCTTTAGGAAGCCCGGCCTTCAGCTTGTCTGCATTGTTCTGTCTGGTGATTCTTGTCTTCCTCTGGGGTGTTTAGGTCAGGGCAGTTTGCTGGCCAATCAAGCACAGTGAGTATTAAAGCAGCTATACTGGTAGTTGTGTGGGAAGGCCCCAGGTCCTACTGGGAAATCAAATCACCATCTTTATAAAGCTTGTCAGCAGAAGGAAGATGTCCTTTTAGATAGCTGCACAAGCTTTGGTCTTGATAAAAATGCCTTGTGTGTGCATGTATTAATTCTTGAAGCATTGGCTCCAGCTGCAGTATATACCTTGTATATCTCCTCAAACTCACAGCCCCATTAATGCTGCCGTTATCCCTGTTGCTTGTGCTTAGTTTTTTACAATAGTTCTTCCCTCCACTTGACTTTCCATTAATATGCTTGGATACAGCAATCTTTGCACAGTCAGCTTCTTTAGCAAATACACTTCCTGTTGAGGTTGTTAAATGGGTGTCTGCTGACCACTTTGCACTTGATTGTGCAGGTCATAATATATAGGTTTGTATTTATTTGTCTTGTCTAATATTATAATTTTGTATCTGAAAAAATACATTTATTTACAACTGTCTAATTCCAAAACATTCAATCCCAAATCCTATTCATTCATCAAATAATGCAAAATGAAATATTTGAATGTCGAATCTCATAATATAAGAAATACTACAATCATATTTCTTGGATTAATTAAAAGAGGGGCTAAAATTTCTGTGGTTGCAGGTGGGTAATGCACTTAACTGGGAGTGGCCATCCTAAATCTAATACTGTTTAAGCGGCCAACTCTGATGAAACTGAAAACCTCTGAAAACTTTAAACAAATTTATGAGCTCACCTTCTAATCAAATACAGCAAAGGCTCACCCAAAAGAGATCAACATCTCACAGTCGGGAGAAAAGGATCAAGTTAATTGGATGTTTGCATGCTATTTGCCTTCTAAATAGGAGGAGACTACCTTGACAGAAGGAAAGTTTCCACTCGGTTCAACTTCTTCAGTCCTGGGTGTGTTCCAGTGGTTATCACTCTTTAAACTGGGTCTCTATGTTTAAATCACACATCTAAGAACCTTTAATGCAAACTGGGACGCATCTATTTTATGTTTTTGAACTGATTATTAGAACTGAAAATATTTCCCCTTATTGCTAGATGAATTGTAAATATTTTTTTATGCTTAAGATTTCTTGCTGGAGTCTCTGAAATGCCAAAAAAAAAAAAAAAAAAAAACTAACTTAAAAAGTAAAACACAAAAAACTTTAGCACTTTGTTTTACCCAGTCTTTGCTTACAATATTCCGTTCAGTGGCTATTTAAGACTTACGTTAAAAAAATTAGGCATTTTTATAATCAAACTTTCTATTACATTGCTGCATTTAGAGACATCTGATCTACAATAATTGTCTGACGCTGCGCTATTACTTGTTTCACGTCGTCTATGAAGGGTTTGTGCTGTAATTTGAATGTGAAATCTCAGCAGAGGAATCCTCTGTGAAGGAGTGGGTAGGAGTAGAGTCCATGTTTTCTTTGTGCCCCTTCAAGTCTGAGCTGAGAAGAAAGAACCAAAAAAAAAGAGGACCCATTGTTGATCTGTAATTGTGTTGTATTTCACGAAAACACAAGACTTTTTAACAAGAGCTCACATAATAATGAAAGCCTGCAATAAAAGCCAATAATGTTGTGTGGGCAAGACACTTCACCCGAATTTCCTGCTGCAGGTGGTCAGAGGACACGGTGGCACCGATGTATGGCAGCCTCGCTTCTGTCAAGCTGTCCCAGGGCCGCTGTGGCTACTAACATAGCTCACCACTGTGAATGTAGTGTAAAGCGCTTTGGGGTCATTGGACTTGATAAAGCGTTATAAAAGTACAAGCCATATCCCATCATTTCTCTCTATTAACTGGCCATTCTGTTTAGCTTGCATATACATCCTCAGCTAATAAGAAAGCAAATAAAACTAATCTCAGAATGTTGTTTATACTGGGAGTGTAAATGTGGATAAGTAATTCATGATCTCTCCACATGTAATAACCCCCACCCCCCTCCACCCTCCAACACACACACACAAAAGTCCTGGTTTGAAATACAAAGTGAGGACCGTGTCTTGACTTCCATTGACCTGCTCGGTTTGGCTGTGCACAACTCGGCTCCGCCCGCTTTGAATGTTTCAGGAGCAGCTTCTCTCAGGGTCAGCCGGGTTTCTCTGGCCCAGCTCAACAGCAGGGTCAAACCGAGCTGACATAAGAGGCGTTTTGAGTGAACACGTCGAGTTTCGGTAACTGGCCGAGAGGCGAGGAGAAACGAGGAGGGTTTTCTCGCAGGAAGTCCAGAAAAACTGAAGAGCGACGACATCGATATTAAGGACCACTATGAATGGAGCGTGGATAAACCGAAATATAATTTCATTATTTACAAAACTATGAACCACGCCCGAAGGGGAAAAAAAGAAGAAAAAGGAAACTTCAGCTTCCTATACGCAAAGGTTCCATATCAACACTGCAAAAACGGAACTAATATTAAATAAAATGTTTTTAAAATGAGTGTATTTGTCCTTGAGTTGGGCAGGTAAATAAGATGATCTGCCAATGGAATAAGATTTTTGCACTTAAAATAGGAACAACTCATCTCCAACATCTTATTTCAAGTGCAGGATATCTAATTATCTTATTTTAGGGGTCAAAATACTCATTCCATTGGCAGATAATCTTATTTACCTGCTCAAATCAAAGAGAAATACACTAACTTTAAAAACATTTTACTTATTTTTAGATCCGTTTTTGCAGTGAAATTTGTGGATGTATCGTGGTTTTCTCTGGTTTTACAACACTGAAAGCTGTTAAGTTTGGTCTCTGAAGTGTCAAACCATCCACCACATTCGGTAGAAAGCAGGGGCTGTCTGCCTTTCAGCCTGGGTACAGCTGGGGGGAAGCATAGGGGTACTTGTGCAGAGGTACCCACCAGTGATGGGCAGTAGCGCCGCTACATGTAGCGAAGCTATTAGTTAAACTACATTTTCCAGTAGCTTGACCGTAGCGTCGCTGCTTTATGAATCAAGTAACCTGTAGTGACGTTATTTTTTTGATCAAGTAGCAACGTAGCGTCCACAAACGCTACAAAATCCAGGACATAACTAAGAAATGAAACCAGGTTTGCTATTTTGAAACAACATTCAGAGTGAACAATCAATCTGAGTTGTTGGTTGGACATGTTCATGCACGAGCTTCTACTTTGCCTCTCCTGTCTGTATCTATCAAAACATGCGCATGCATACGGCAGTGGAACATATGGCAAGCCGATTAGGCAAATTATCGTCCGTACAATAACGTGCAGTTCTAACCCGTATTTTACGCGAGCGCGCGTTTTTTACGTCACCGCGCGTTTCCAGCCAGAACGCGCGGTGACGTGAAAAACGCGCGCTCGCGTAAAATACTGTACGTGCGGTGGCGTTAATAATGTTTGGTGCCGTTTTTTGCATATTATATTATCAGGAGGTTGTCTTTTATGTGTTCAACATTTAGTGAACAAGCAGAGTGAGAAAACTACACAGTACCTTTAATTTGGTACTAATAACAGTAGTTTGTTTCATAGAGTACTGGGTACTGTACTAGGCAAATAACCTTTTTGTTTTATTTCTAGCCGTAATTACTTCAGTTTGTATTTTATTATGCTGCTCATAAAGCAATGTCTACACTGTGTTAGGTCCTTGGCTGATCTTTAATAAATGTTTTAACCAGTGTATCAGACTCATTTTCGGTTGGTACAACGTTAAGTAGCTTCTGATGTAGTTAAGCTACTTTTAACACATTTGTGTAACTTAGCTTGCTATATTTCTATAGGTGGTAGCTTTTGTGTAGTGAAGCTTAATTTATTGTTGAGTAACTGATAGCTTAGCTTACTAGACTGGACAAGTAGCTTGCCCAACACTGGTACCCACTGAAAGCAACTCGTACTTGGGGGAAACCTGAAAGTCGGGCTGCGGGCGACACCCGGCAATCTTTTGCACTCTTCACTCCCGCCATGGCTGAGGCAAGAACAATCTCATAAAGCTGTCAATTTTAACTGCGTGAGAGAAACTGGAGCTTGTCTGTCCTCTCTGCTCCTGTCTGTTTCATTCTCTCACACACACTGAGAACCGTTGAGACAACTGTCTGACTGCAGGCGGACACAGAAGCAGAGAAACTGTGCCGTATTTTATTATTAGTTTAAGCTGGTGTGTGATCCAGATATTTATTCCAGGGGATTACTTTATCCTCAAACAATATCCAAGACAATCTTGCATATGCTATTATAAAAACATCATGTTTTTTTTTTCCTTTTGTTTGTGTTTTTATTTATAATGATTTTTTTTTTTTATCGTTTGCCATTTCTTGCCGATTTCTTTAAAGTATCAATGTTGCAAACAGGCCTAGGTTGAGGGGGTTGGGGAGGCGCTTCCCTCTTCCTGGCATTTCTACGTTGGTCGAAACACAAACTGCACAAAGATAAACTGAGTAGGTAGGAGCAGAGATGAGCAAGCTAAAACAAGTAGGGTTGGTGACTCTGCTGCTTTCAACCTTTTCTATGGCCTAACCCTGACCCTAAACCACTACAAACCTAACCTAAACCTAACCATAGCCCTAAACCAAACCCCTAGCCCCTAAAGAAAGTGAGGACCAAAAAAGGGTCCTCACTGTACATCAAAGTCCTCACCTTTTACAAGTAAAATTAGCAAAAAATGTTCTCACTCAGCTACAAGTACAAGTACGTACACAAACCACCCCTCCTCTCTCTTTAAAGAAATGTACAATTTGCATTTCATTTGGAAATCAAAGTCCCAAAGAGATAGGGGTGTAATGTTTTCAGTTCAATTTGCATTAGATAAGATAAGATAAGATAAGATAAGATAAGATAAGATAAGATAAGATAAGATAAGATAAGATAAGATAAGATAAGATAAGATAAGATAAGATAAGATAAGATAAGATAAGATAAGATAGGGCTTTATTGATCTCACATTGGAGAAATTTACTTGTCACACATCGGCTTAATAAACAAAAGAAGGTACCAAAAGGAGGAGAGGTGCATAAGGTATAAGGTCTTATGAAGACCAAGGTAGGCACATCCATCCACCAGGAAGTTTTAGGTTACTTCATGATCCCTTCCTTGGACAAGCATTATACACAGGCTGATTTCATTTTGTAGCAGGAGTTGGCACATCCCTATACTGCCAAAGGTAACAATATATGGCTTAATGACCACTGGATCACTGCGCCGAGACAATTTGCATAATGAAACTGAGCTGACCTACTGGGCAATAGAGGTCACAAAAGTGTCTGTCAGAATTTCCTCCCTAAAAAAATTGTGACTTGGAATAAGTTTAAATTGTTTATTAAAGAACAAGCAATAATTGCATCATCATCATCTGCAATTAACAACTAGCAGGCTAGAACTTTGAACAATACATTGAGAATGCAACCCATTTCCAGACAATTGACGTCCCAAAACATCTGCCTGCATCAGCAGCAGCCTTGTCTCTCTGGCATCCTGTGGCACCTTTGTGGCCAGGTAATTCCACTGAGTGCCAGCGCTTTTTTAAGTGATTATTTTCTGATTTTATTTGTAACAACTCACAGTAACCACTCATACCCTATAATACACCGACTGTTCGTGCAGTGATCCTCTGTCATCCTTTCAGGCATCTTCCCTGGCATCTTCTGGCACCCAATGGCCACAGACTTCCCAAATGTTCCACCGTGTTTCCACGTGATTTTTTCTTATATCACTACATCTGTTCTTCTTAACACAAGTCAAACCACTCATACAGTCACCTTATAATTTGTTTGTTAAATTGCTTTAAAATAGTTTATTAAATGATATCAATTTAGCACGTCATTTATTGAAAGTAAATATAGACCAGGCATTAAATAACCCCAATGACAAACCGTTTGCCCAGAAACAGCAATGGAAGTGCAGCAGCGGCTGGTGGCCTGCCAGCGTTGTGACACCTTGTGGCAGCTGGCTGGCGAAAGTGCCACAACTTTTATTGGAAATAATATCAATAAAACATGATTATTTGAAAGTAGTTATAGACTAGCAGGCATCTATAACAAATTGTTTGCCCAAAACCAGCAAAAGGAATGTGGCAACAGCCGTGGCACCTCCGTGGCAGCCGCAGGCC
Source organism: Fundulus heteroclitus (assembly GCF_011125445.2). Taxonomy (NCBI): domain Eukaryota; kingdom Metazoa; phylum Chordata; class Actinopteri; order Cyprinodontiformes; family Fundulidae; genus Fundulus; species Fundulus heteroclitus. The sequence continues at coordinate 55,017 of NW_023396874.1, forward strand.
TGTGAAGGTGCCACCGGAAGTGCCACTGCAAATTGAGCTCGGCCCTACTGCTTTATGGTGTACCGATCAAGTTACACACCCTGTTATGACAGAAAAAATCTTGTTTAAAAACACGTATGTTTGTGAAATACTCTTCCATTTTGTCGGACCAAATTTAAATGTGCGTTCTTAAAAAACACCCCCGCCTTATGCACAGCTGAGAGACGTGCCGCTGTTAGTGAGGCATGGTGCTTTCTGTCTAACCCGCTCCTTTCACTGTGCATTTCTGGCAAATTAGAGAAAATCATATGTCACACATATTCATTAAATACATGGCAGATTATGGAACATCTGTATGTTTTGTACATACGTATGACTGGGATAAAAGGAGTGACAGCATTGCTGTCACAACAATGGGCGTGCGCCACCAGCCCTCTCTCCTGTGTATTTCACTTCAGTGGTTTGAAATGCACGGCCCGCCGCTGCACAGAATACAGTAGGTGAAGGCTATAGCTTCACATTTATTTAAGTAGGTAGCGGTATGCACCACTGATGTTGTCTGAGATCCGAATAAGAAGAATGATTGTGCTGTATTTCTAGAATTGAAGATGTCAAAGACGTTGGCACATAGCTGCCGCCTGAAAAAGAAGCCAGAGGTGTCCCAAATGTTGGTGCTGATCATAAATTCAAATGTGAAGATGATGTGCAGGAAAAGTGCTGGAACTGTGCTGGTAAACACAGAGTGACATAGGGGGAGTGTGAAGTAGAAAGGGCAGTAGAAATTCAGCAAGTTAAAAAAATCAATTAGTTATCCAGAGGCAGAGAAGAGAGTTGGAAAAAAAAAAGTTTGAGACTTTATCATAAACCAGCATAAGTTTGGACAGGAATTCACAGGTAGGCCTATTGACTTGGAATATAAAATAGTTGAAGTTTGGACTGAAGATGAAAAATAAATTTTCTAAACAGACCTGTAATTTGTTTTTATTTAATTTAATTTTTTGTCCCCCTCTTGTACATGTTGTGTGCATGCCTGCTCACTGCAGTTTAAACCGAGAGCCATTTATTGGATTAGATTAGATGGAACTTTATTGATCTTACAATGGAGAGATTTACTTGTGACATCTGCTCTTATAAGCAACAGAAGGTGCATGAAGGAGGAAAAGGTGCATGAAGTATATATAGTGCATCTAGATATATACAGTTGATGAGAAAAAATAGAATAAAGAAGAACATAGAATATATACGTTCAAGTAGAATATATACACCCTCCTCTCGGCCACTTAAATAATGTTAAGTTATGTTTTCCTCTTTTTTTGTACAGTAAATATGACTTAATGGCCAACTTTTTTTAAACTGAGAGCTACTTTACTGGTGTTGTGTCATACCAAGGGCTACCAGTACTGACTTTTGAACTAGGAGAGTCAGAGATCACCTTAAATTTATATAAAATAAACAGATTTTTCATGCTATATATATATATATATATATATAATATATATATATATATATAGATATAATATATATATATATATATATATGTATATATGTATATATATATATATATATATATATATATATATATATATATATATGTATATATATATATATATATATATATATATATATATATATATATTTACATATACAGATAGATAGATAGATAGATAGATAGATAGATAGATAGATAGATAGATAGATAGATAGATAGATATGTATCTGTAGATAGATAGAACCACCCCTGTGTCTAGAACACAGGGGCGGTTCTAGACAGGGGCCAACAGGGGCCTGTGCCCCTGTAGAACTGTTCCTGCCCCCCGTTATGGCCCCTGTACTAAAAACATGATATTAAATTTCTTAGGAAGATAAATGCTGACAAAGATACTGTGACTGACTGGTCATTTGGATCAGTTGTATTTTTTTGTTTATGTTTTTATCCAATAATAAAATAAAAAAATAATTAAAAAATAAATATAAAAAATTAAAATAAAAAATTAAGCTGTTTCACGTTAAGGTCCCGCTGTATTGAGAAAAGATCAGGGGTCTGCAACCTGTAGTTACAGAGCCACAATTGGCTCTTTGGCTTACTTAATATATTAAACTATAAAATGTTGACCCCCCCAATCTTTTGTTCTGTGCCCCTGTGAAAAAACACTGGCCCCACCCTGGCCCCCTGCTAAATTTGGTCTAGAACCACCACTGTATATACATGCAAAGGGCTGCATTAAAAGGCTGCTTTAAGTCTCCAGTGTTAGTCCACCAGTCCCTGCTCTCTAACTCCCTCTTTTCATCTGCGTCCCCTCAGACGTGGTCTGAATCTGAGAGAGGCCAGCAGAGAGAGACCCCCCGACGGCATTTCTCGGCGTTAACGTGGTCGTGCAGTGGGCGTCTCCAGATCGGGAATAATAATGGACTAACAGTCTTCTTCTGCTGTTTCAGTTTGATCGCCGCTCTGGCTTCTCGGGGAGCTGAAAGAAGATGAGCCCCTTCTCCTCGGCAGAGGGGGGGTTTGCTGCTGCTGCTGCTGTGTGGGGGAGTGGGCTACATCCTGTGGCGTTTCCTGTGTTTGTAAACTAGACGGTACAGCAAAAAAAAAAAATACGTCGCCGAGCAAAGCTGGTACGTGGAAAACAATCTATCGTTTAAAAGGCTCGTGTAATGTTAATCGTGCATTTTGGGTGTGTGTTTTTTGCTCGCTGTGTTGAACGTGCCCTGGGAGAAGGCAGTAAAAAGGGGGTCAGACATTGTTACAACGTAGGTGTTAGCCAGCGCTGGGGATGCTAACAAATGTTAGCTTAGTGGTCGGGAGGGGGGAGGCACTCGTAACGACGGCCATCACGAATGTCTTTAAAGCCCAGACTCGTCTGGAACCAGTTGAGTCTGTTTGTGTGTTGTTGTTGTTTTTTTCTTTTTTTTTTTCTTCACCGTAATGTAGCGGGGTGGGGAAGCATCAAGCGATCCAGCCTGTGAGGTAGATAATCCGGTTAAACAGCCGCGTCAAAGCAACGTTAAGGTTGTTCGCATTTTTAGCCGTTAACGGTGCAGAGTGGGCGAGGGCGCTACCGAGCAAGCTAGCTAGCTCCAAACTGCTACGCTTTGGTTCCGAGGCAGCACGAAGGCCACCGCTGCCCGTGGCGCAACCTGGCATAGGATTTAAACCAACATCCACTTAGAATCTTGCTTTAGGCTTTATCGAGCGAAACAGCAACAAACGAAATATAAAAATACAACTTCCCCCCCCCTTTCTAGACAAGACTTATTAGGTTAGCATTAGCCGTAGCGGTCCGTTATTTGTCTGCCGGTACCAACGTTAGCTCGCTAACATTAGTCAGTCTACCAGAGAGCTTAATAATGAGTTTTATGATAATTAACGTGAGCTGGTTCCGTCGCCAAACGGGTTTAACAAAGCCTCGGGTCTTCGTCGGGTTTCTGTTTACAAATCCAATGTCTGCGCAGCATTTTAGTGGTTAACGGGGCCTTTTTGATCAATTGTTTTTGTCTTTATTTGTGTTGAAATGGCGATCCAGTAAAGTAAAATCAGAACTACCACAAAAAAGGAGTAGTAATTTACAGGCTTTTTAATTAGAGATAAATATTGTACTTTCTTTAAATTATATAGAGAAGTCAATACCACATTTCCAAAGCTAGAATACTTGGGCCCCCTTTTTTATGCTTAACCAAAGGTTATATGTTATTAATAAGCGTGTAACATTTTCAAAGGTTTGTTTGCTAATTAAGTTATTTCACCTGAGGGAGTCATTGCCTAAATGATTCATTGACTGCTAGCTCATTTTGAAGTCTGAGGAATTTATGTCCCCCATTTATCTAAACTGCTGAAAACATCCAAAATCACAGAAAAAAAAAAAATCTTTTTACATGTGCATGAAACCACCACCAAAAAATAAATAAAATAATCATATTTCATGAATGATAAACCTTTTAGAAGTTTATATGAATATCTTTGAACTACCGTACAGTATAATTTGACCTTTCATGTAGAAAATAGTTTTGCAGTTTAAGAACAAAAATCTTCCTCATCGGGATTATAGTGGAGCCTTTTAACACATGCGGTGTGCAAAAAAAAAAAAAAAACAGTTGCAAACAATTTCTCTTGAAATAGCATTAAATGAACTTTCACATAAAACCAATGTCATGTATGTAGGTTAAAATAAAATTTAAAATCTGATACTTTAAACCCAAACTCTTTGGGTCTAACACATTCCTCACTGTAAGCATGTAATATTTTTACCATTAAAAAAAAAAAAAAAGATAATTCTGCCTTCAAACAAAATGATGCTCAACTCGCAATATATTTTTTTCATATGAAACATTGTAGTACAATTTCCTAAATTCCTAAATCTCATGAGTTTTGGTAAACGGATAGTTGGAGGAATTTATCTAACAAACTGGTGGCTTAATTGGAAAGAAAAAAAATTGTAAATTTGACCAAGATTTTTACCACTGTGCCCTGCTAACAGGAATGAAAGAAAAGTTTCAACCTGTGAGATAGCCTAGGCCTATGAGATGCCAACTACATTACTTTACCTACAGCAACCATAGGCTGCTCACGCTGTGATTTAAAACTTAACTACTTTTTTTTTTGTCTTTCTTTTTTTAAAATCAAGTTTATTGGTTCTATTATTAGGACTGCCTTCTTCTCAGACATCACTGATATATATGTGTTTAATTTTTTAGCTTTAAATTCGCAGGCTAAACCTGTTGAAAAGTAAATAAGTGAACTACTTCTTGGATGCTAGGTGGGATTAAATTCAGTGTTTGCTGCAGGGAGTTCAGTTTTTGTTTAAAATATATATTCATTACCTTTAATCCTTTGTCTAGAGACAAAGAACCATCTGTATGCGTTAACCTGCTTTGTGTTGTGTGTCCGTATCGGCGGTCAAAGGAGCAGTCGTAACTGTGTGTCTGTCTTGTTTCATCCACATCCTCCTCTTCCTCAGTTTTTAGTACTAGATGAGTGAGGTGGGTGTGGCTTCCCACCAGCCCGACCATCCTGACTGACGGATCTGTGGATGACCTTGTCCCCACCCCTGTCCCTGCGCTCACATATACCACAGCAATGTCACATCTGCCCAGCAGCTCAGTCCGCGACCATATGAAATGGGTTTGTTTTTGACAACACCAAAGTGGTTACAGATCATATTTTCTTTACTTGCAGCCATGTGTCACTCAGGATGTTGTCGTTGACAAGTAGCTCGGCAGACGCCGCTACTCTAGCGCTACTGTCTTAGACGCAGCTCAGTTTCAAATTGCAGCTCATTTTGGGTGACTTGATGCGGTTTGTAAACTGTTGTTCCCTGTTCTTTTTTTCTTTCTTTCTTTCCTGTTCTTTTTTTTTTTTTTTTTTTCCCTTGTGCAGGCGGGGCTGCTCGGGTGCGAAGCTGTCCTCTCCAGCATGGCCCTGATGCAGGCCAGTACCATGGCTGCTCCGCCTAAAAAGATGATGGCTCCGCTCGGCCATGTACCGCCACAGAGGGAAGGACCCGACCGCGCTCCCCAGAGCCACATGATCCTCCCCTCTGGAATGAGCTGTCCACCACTGGTTAGGAATTACATCGGCAATATGGTGAAGTGGGGGCTTTATTAGCCAGGCTTTAATGATGAAGACGTTAAACTTTTTATACTTTCTACATGTCGTTTTGCCGCATGATTCATAGTGCAGGTGGTTTTGTCGTATAATTTAGAGGTTTCACAAACAGAAGGTAAACGTTAGTGTTATAAAACAGGGTGGGGGGCTGGGGTGGGGGTGCACTGTTTCCCAGTTACAGTTTATTTTTGCTTAGTCGGGTTCAGAACCTCTGTTCAGAGCATTAAAAGAGACAATCGGGAGAGTGGGGAATAATTAACTTTCTCCTGCCTCCGTGTAGCTCATCCGGAAGGAAGGTGAATTCCAAGCTCCCCGCTTGCTGGACGAGAAGGACATGAGGACCAACGAGGACTTGCAGCAGAAAAAAAAGAACAGGAAATCCGTGACGCCCTGCAAAGTGAAGGAACAAGAAGGAATGGAAGGGAAGGTCAGTGGCTCGGGATTGTTGAAATTGTTGGAACATTCTTACTCGGCGAGAGCTCGTTGGGCTCCGCGCGCCCGCGTGTGCGCCGCCTTTAACTTTCGCCGACGTGCGGCCGCCTCGGATCATCCAAGGGTGCACGTTTTGTTTGTGTGGGGGTGGGGGGAGGAGCGCAGGAAAGATGTGGAGGGGGTGGGTGGAGGTTCTCTGGAGAGGAAGGGGGGGAGGGGAGCGAAGCGGAGCACAATGACTGCAGTTGTGAGCATAACAGGGGGAGCAGTAACAGGAGGGCATTAGGCCATCTGACATGATTGTGGGGGATTTTTTTTTTTTTTTATTGAAATCACGACAAGACAAAAGGCTAAATTCTTTGTTTTCTGAAGTTGTTTTGTGTTGACGTAGAGAAACACGCTTAACATGAATTTTAATTGTGTGCACCAGCAGTCCCGTTACGGCTCCTCCTCAGTTTCTCATTAAAGGAGCATCTGAGTTTGTCAATTCAGTTCAAGAAGGGAAACTCATGTGAAGATTCATTACACACAGTGACACAGCATGTATTTCTGTTAGTTTTGATGCGGGTTTACAGCTAATGAAAACCCAACCACTTTTTTTTTTCTTCAAAAAAAATTAGAAGATTGCATAAGACCAATACAAAACGGTATATATTGGTCTTCAAACGGGAATGCTGTAGTCCACACAATCAGGGGACAAGACTGATAACTGGACGGCTATCCAAAAGACACTGACACCCCAAACCAGAAAGGTAAGTCACAGAAATTCTAAAGAGGCTGGCTGTTCACAGAGCTCTGTGTCCAAGCATGTTAATAAAGAGGCGAAGGGAAGGATGTGGTAGAGAAAAGTGTACAAGCAACAGCGATAACCGCTCCCTGGAGAGGATCGTGAAACAAAACCCGTTAGAAAATACGGAGGAGAGTCACAAAGAGTGGACTGCAGCTGGAGTCAGAGCTTCAAGAACCACCAGCAGGACCTGGTTTCAGCCGTCGCCTTCCTTGTGTCAAGCCTCTCTGGAACCAGAGACGGCGTCAGAAGCGTCTCGCCTGGGCTAAAGACATAAAGGACTGGACTGCTGCTGAGTGGTCCAAAGTTCTGTTCTCTGATGAAAGTAAATCTAGCATTTCCTTTGGAAATCAAGGTCCCAGAGTCTGGAGGAAGAGAGGAGAGGCACAGAATCCATGTTGCTTGAGGTTCAGTGAAACGTTTCCACAGTCAGTGATGGTTTGGGGTGGTATATCGTCTGCTGGTGTTGGTCCGCTGTGTTTTCTGAGGTCCAAAGTCAACGCAGCTGCCTACCAGGAAGTTTCAGAGCACTTCATGCTTCCTGCTGCTGACCAACTTTATGGAGATGCAGATTTTATCTTCCATCAGGACTTGGCACCTGCACACAGTGCCAAAGCTACCAGTACCTGGTTTACGGACCATGGCATCCCAGTTCTTAACTGGCCAGCAAACTCGCCTGACCTTCACCCCATAGAAAACCTACGGGGTATTGTGAAGAGGAAGATGCGAAACGCCAGACCCAACAATGCAGAAGAGCTGAAGACCACTATCAGAGCAACCTGGGTTCTCTAACACCTGAGCAGAGGCACAGACTGATGGACTCCATGCCACGCCGCATTGCTGCAGTAATCCAGGGAAAAGGAGCCCCAACTTAGTATCGAATATGTACAAGCTCAGACTTTTCATCTGCATACTTTTCAGTTTGCCAACATTTCTGGAAATCCAGAAAAATACTGTGGAAAAAAATCTACTTTTTCGTGATATTCTAATTATATGACCAGCACCTGTATATCAACCCGGATTAATGAAAGTTGAGTGGAAGGAAGAAGTGTCCACATCCAGGACATTGGCGGCGATTGTTGCATTCCTTGTGACGTTGCTCTTGAACCTGACATCAGAAGTGGTTCAAAGTCCTCTTTAAATGCATTTTGCATTTATTGTAGAAATCATGGCTCTAGCCTGCAGAGGCATAAAGGTCAATGATGCTTTGGGAAACATGTCATCTGCTGAGCTCTGGTTTTGGTCCTTTTGTTTTATCAACTCCAAAGTCAGTGTAGCCATCTACCAGATAATCTTTGAGACCTTAAATGGTAAACGGCCTGCACTTGTATAGCGTTTTATCAAGTCCAGCGGACCCCAAAGCTCTTAATGCTATATTCTTTATGGAGATGCATATTTCTCTTCTCAGCAGGACTTGGCACCCAAGTTGCCAAAATGGAGAAATGCCTGCTTCACTATTGTATTGTAGACGTGTCCCTGCCCCAGCACAACATATTTAAATGATTGCGTTATCTCCTTTAGCATGCCTTCAAGTGCTACGCAAGGCTGCGAATCAACCTTTTGAGTGTGATGTGTGGCAGCAGGGCAACACCTAAAACATGGCCCCGAGGACCAGGGTCAGGGGCCCCCGGACATGCAGGGTCTATGCAGGGCTGTCAAGGGCAGGATGAGAGAGAGCAGAGCCAACAATGCAGCGGACCTGAAGGTGGTACTGAGTGCATACGGTGTGCTTTAAATGGCCGCACTTTTCAGCGGTCTGTGACGAGCGCAGGTTTCTGTCTTCTGTGGCGGGTTTATGCAATCTTCTGGTTTTCTGGAAAGCAGCACGTTGGGTTTTCAGCAGCTCTGAGTCATCAAGATTAACAAGCACATGAAACACAGTCCGTAGGAGATGAGAATTACTAAAACAGATTAACCTGCAAAGTTACTCTATTTTCCTGCAAAGTTACTTTATTTTCCTGCAAAGTTATTTTATCCTGCAAACTTACTTTATTTTCCTGCAAAGTTATTTTATTGTCCTGCAAAGTTACTTTATTCTGAAATCCACTGCAATTCACATTCTCAAGCTGTATTCAAACGAAATTTCGTTCTGTACGCACTCGGTGCATACAAAATGACAATAAAGTTTGTCTAAGTCTAAGTGTCTCTGTGATGCTCCGATTTTAATGAAAATGCAGCTGTATGTTTGGACTACATGTAGAAGATTTGTATTAGACTCTAAAGCCTCAATTTAAGATGTCTTATCTGCTTTTTTTTCTCCCTCCCATAGGGCACAGGTGGAGATGAGAACGGTCCCGTGTCTAAAGTACAGAAAAATTTTATTTGTGATCACTGTTACGGAGCATTTAGAAGTGGATATCACCTAAAGAGACATATCCTCATTCATACAGGTATGGTAGCAGCTCGACTCCTCTTTGAAGCCAGAACGGCTCGTTATTTACTGAATGTTTAAACGAAAATGTTGAAAGAGGCCCGAAATGCTTAAGTTGGACCGAGTCTAGAAGTGTGCGGTAGCTGTGAGCTTTTTCCAGTGGGCTGCTTTTAAAGCCTCGTTTGGTGCTAGCTTTGCCTCACAGCTAACTGGTGTCTGTGGGGGACTTGAACTAAAACTGGTGCTCTTCGGTTTAGGGGAGAAGCCGTATGCTTGTGCCGTATGTGACATGAGGTTTATTCAGCGTTACCACCTGGAGAGACACAGCTTCATTCACACGGGTATGCGTCCTTCAGCCTTACCCTTTTTACATAAACCCCGACTACGCATGTGGTCTTTCACATCAGGCAAGGGACAGATGCTGACGATTGACTTTTGTCCGTGGACTGTAATTTCCAACAAAGCCAGCCACTAAATCTATTTATTCCAAATTGTAATGCGCAGTCTTTTTTTTTTTTTTTTTTTTTTTTTTGTCCCCTCGATCAGAAAACAGTGAATTGAAGCCATTGTGGTCCAGAGTCCATTATTAAAAACTCTGTGAGCTCCTTGTTGTGTTTGTGGGCTGGTATCAGGCTGCCACGGTGTGAGAACCTTCAGTGAAATTAGCGCCGTGTCAATATGTCGCGGTGTTCACACAAATATCTAAAAGGCCGTTGCGTAACACAGTTGCTTTTATTTAAAACAGAAAAGCAACAATCATTCGGACCAGGCGATATGAACATAGAATTTATCGCGATAATTTGTGGAAGTTATTGTGATTATGCTAAATGTGACAATTGAAATTGTAAAAAAAAAAAAAAAAGTAATCTTTTTTTATATGCAAGCACTGGCGGTCTCACAAAAACAAACATTACACTAAAACCAAGATGTACCTATTATTAAAAAAAGTAATTCACGGCAACAGTTTCATTCAGTCGTGCGTCTCTGCTGCTAAACGATACAATAGTCATTCAGTCATCTTTAAAAACAGGATTTATTGATAATCGCGTAGAACCAAGAGTGGAAAAAATAATTGAAACTGTAAAAGCAGAAATCCCAATCATAATGCCAGTTTTTGGGGGATTGCAAATATCAATTTTAAGTGTTATTTTTATCCCAGGATGACCAATTCCTTGCACAATAACGATTCATTAATTGCTCATCCCCAATTCCTACAGAGACTAAAATAACCTGCCTACACCAGTATTATGTTATGCTATATCACACACGTTTGGATTTTTTAAGAAAGCTGCTGATTCTGTCAGAATATCACAAAGTAATTCGTGTTGATAAGAAAAGTGTACCCTCCCTTAATTTGTTCAGAAAGGCGTTTGATGTTGCGTTCCAGCAGAACCTTGTGTACGTTCCTGGAGCGCTCCAGTCTGAGCAGATCACCAACACAACGTTACACATATTTGGCCATCTTTATTTTTCAGTATGTTAAAGCCAACAGTTTCATCCCTCTGTGCCTCAACACGTGAATCAGATTTGTAGAGAAGACTTTTTGATAGTGGACCTGATGGACTCTTACTTGTGGACACCAGTGTAGAGATTTTAAGCTGTTTTAAAAAGCACAGGCAACACAAACCGTGCAATACACGCCCCCCCCCCCCCCCCCCCCCTTTTTGTCCTGTAGATATTCTTCGGTTTGTGTGGACAGCATCTGCATGGCCATCGAAGATTGTGTTCTTAAAGTTTTATTGTGTGCAATAAAAAGTGAGAACATCTACTGAGACACACTATGTTTGCATAGTAATTATTAAAGACACCGTGGGGAAGTCAACCTTCTACGCAATTGTTCCAAGTCTATTGTTGCTAAGATTTTCACAGTAAGAGATTATTACTAACTGGCCTAATCCACCAGTCCCCGTCGGTGTAGTTCACATCATTTTCAGTTTTTCCTTTTGCCAGCACTGCATCTGTCTTTTTCTCATATACACTTAACACATTTCTTTAAGGTTATTCCCTACTTACCAGACTGACTAGCTAATAACTTGTATGCTATGTGTGTGTAGGGGTGAAGCCGTTTGCTTGCTCCATGTGTGACATGAGGTTTTTCCAGCGTTACCACCTGGAGAGACACAGACTCATTCATACGGGTATGCGTTCGTTTGCCGTACCCAGCTTTTTGTTTAGAGTGATTGGGGTGATCTAAAGCCAGAGGGCAAGGTGGGCAGGGTGGGCTCCAATCTGAGAAACATTGAGACAAACAGGCTGAAGGAGAGACGAGGCTATAAGGGTTAATATGGGGTAACAAACAACAAAAACCTTCTGTTTGTTTTTAAAATATCTGCTCATAAAATTAGAAACTGCTTATCATAAAATGTTCTTGCTATGCCATGTAATGGTTATCCTAACCAAAGCAGGCCTAATAAAAAGGTTTCTGTAGATCGTTACAGTTGGGGTAATTTTACAGATTTATTTTTTCTCTTTTTAGCTTCTGCCCTTATTTGACAATTTGTGGATGTCGGTTTGTGAAAAGACAAACAGGTGTTTGAATACATGACAGGAAATGAACACTTCAAAGACTGCATTAGAAATAAATCAGATGTAAATACAGTTACTCCTGTTCACTTCTAAAGTTATATTTGTCCGTTTTGCCATTTGCCGTAATTATTCCCCTCCCCCTATTTCATTTAAATAGTACTAAAATAAGTGTCCAGTTTAAAAATCTGTACTTTAAGAGATGCACATTGATTCGTACAGTGTGAAGGCACTGATGAGCCAATCAAAGATGAACCGAGGGTAACATTAGAGGCAATTAAAAGTGGATCCTCTTTGTTTTTTTTGTCTTTCTGAAACACTTTCTTTAGACTGAGACATTTCACTAAGTCCAAAAAACTATGAACGATCCGTCACTGTACCCAATTTAACAATCTCATGACTGCTTTTCTAAACCGCACACTCGTCCTGTTGAGTTAAAGACATTCAACATTTGACACATTGATCTGTATGGAAGGTTGTGACAAATTGTTTTGTTTTTAAAGCTTCTGAGTTTCTAAATTCATAATATCAGAAAAAAGATGTTGCAGATAAGGACGTTGACAGGATTTTAGAGAAAAAAAAAACCCTGATCATGACAGCTGATGAGCTCCTAAGACCTTGGGCTGGCATTTATATGGGTCAGAAGTTTGACTTGACTAGATCTAAGGTCCAGTGAGACCATCTTGGAGAGATTTGGAGAAAGAAGCCTCCTTCGGGTGAGAGTTCAAATCCAGCGAAGGCAGGATTCACTATTATTGTATTTGGAAAAAACAATTTTAATCTTGATGAGCTTCAAATCCACGTTTGAGACACGTTTCATTTTACTTGAGGTAGCCTGGCTCTGTGGCACTACAGCTTTTTCCATCTAAGAGCATCTATGTATTGTTAAATCATCCCTTATTGCTGTTTTTTTTTTTGTTTTTGTTTCCATTCTATTTGAAGGTTGATAATCCCTATTATTGCTAATAAATTTACCAAAAACCCTTTTAAATTCGCTTAAAATGTAAAAATGAAGGCCTATCGGTCCCTGCTAAACTGGTTGTAATGAATTCCCTGTAATCCCAAGGCAACGTCCTAGCTAATTTGTTGATGATCTGTGTATGTAGGGGTGAAGCCGTACGCTTGCTCCATGTGCGACATGAGGTTCTTCCAACGTTACCAACTGGCGAGACACACCGTCATTCATACTGGTATGCGTCTGCTCACGCTAGATGTTCCCGGCTAAAGCCACCGATCCGGCAGATTTCCAAATAAGAAAATTATGCATTTCCAGACGCATGTAGATGTTACCCAAACATGGATCAGTAAAGTTCAAACATAGCTCCTTTTTTTCTTTCTTTCTATTAATGTACCTACCGGTATGTGTGTGTGTAATAAGACCACTTTGTGCGTGAACACCGCCTAATGCTATCCTGTGTTCTCTACACTTGTTAGGTCTTCGCTTCCATTTTTGCTATGAGTGAAATAAGCCTTACCGCAACACCTCTGGAGAAAAAAATTGCATTTATATGGTAGAAATGTATCTCTGAAAAAAATCACCTCTCTGAAGGAATAGTTGATGATCAAATGTTGAAAGTCTTTTTTTAATTTTATTTTTTGTTTAGAGTGAATATTTACATACTTTTGTATGTGTAGGGGTGAAGCCATACGCTTGCTCCGTGTGTGATATGAGATTTTTCCATCGCCACCACTTGGCACGACACAGCCTCATTCACACGGGTATGGTTTCACCCTTCTTCTCTTCATCGGTGCCCAAAATAACCAAATTTATCAGTCATGTGTAACAGGAAATATTAGCCATCAAGGTGACGTAGCTGTTAGCGTAAATAAGCAGTACATGTGTGTTTATCCTCCAAGGCCAGTGCATTTAGTAGCTAAACACTGCAGTCCCTACTTCATCTCTCTGCCTGTAAAAAAAAAAAAATTATTGCTGAGTGGATTGAAAAGAGCCTTTTTAACTGTAAGCGCTTAAGGTTGAAGAATATAATTCAAATTAGTTCCCTGTTTCATAAATGTTGACACAGATTAGAAGAAGTTAGTCGAATGTATGTTTTTGTTTCTGTTCTGGTCCTCCTTGGCATGTCCGGATGCGTAACGGTGCATCTCAATAAATTAGAAAACGATTGAAAAGATGGCTTAATTTTAGCAAATCAATTCAAAAATATAGCCTTGGTACACACAGTGATATGTTCCAAGTCTTTTTTTTTTTTTCCTCAATTTTATGCTTTTTCAGCTACTTGAAAACCTCAAATTCAGTTTCTTCGAAAATTAGAACAAGACCAATAAAAGTATGGCTTTTGATTCAGGGATGGTTCCTTTAAGAGCAGGGGTCCCCAACGTTTTTGAAACTGAGAGCTGCTTCACTGGTGTCGTGTCATACGAAGGGCTACCAGTAACCTTAACTTTATGTAAAATAAACATATTTTTCATGCTTTGCTATAGATATTGTTGTTTTTAAATCTACATAAATGCAGGTGTGAATAAACAGGAAGAGGCGCAGAATAAAAGAAAGTTTTAGATGCAGCTCACTGGCAGGCCGTGCTGTTTTTAGGACAGCACTGCAAAAACGGATCTAAAAGTAAGTAAAATGTTCTTAAAATTAGTGTATTTATCCTTGATTTAAGCAGGTAAATAATATTATCTGCCAATGGAATGAGTATTTTGACCCCTAAAATAAGATATTTAGAAATCCTGCACTTGAAATAAGATGATGAAGATGAATTGTTCCTATTTTAAGTGCAAACATCTTTTTCCATTGGCAAATCATCTTATTTACCTGCTCAAATCAAGGACAAATACATTCATTTTAAAGAATATTTTACTTATTTCTAGTTCCGTTTTTTTCAGTGAGGCTCATGGGCACCACATGGGGTCCTCGCGGGCACCATGTTGGTGAAACCTGCTATAGAGTAGGACTATGTACTGTAGCAGTTTTTTATGACTGAATCCTAGTTTCATCTCAGAAGAGGACTGACCCAATGAGCAGCAGTTTAGTCCTTTCCCAACATTAGCCCAGGTAGGACATTTCTGACATAGACTCTGGTGCAGGAGTGGCTTATTATTAACAAGAATGTGACGTTTCCAGCCCATGTCCTCCGTTCGCCCCCCTCTGACTCCAGCTGCAGTCGGCACCTTGTGAATTTTACCCAAACTGTTGAATGGACTTTGCTTCCCAATTCACTCAAGGATGCAGTTTTTTTCCTTTACCGTCCTCGAAACAGTCATCTTCCTTAGCGACGGCCTTTTGTGCGGCTGAACCTCCTTGTGGAGGGTGCTAAGGACGGACTGGTGTCGACGGCCACAACATGGGAATAAGCCTAACATTTCTATATATTAATACTAGGGGAAACTGAATTTTGGGTTTTCATTAGCCGCTAACGACCAGAAATGAACACTTTGTGTAACGCGGGTGCAACGAGTCGACGGTTTTCAATGCTATTCTAATTTAACGAGGAGCAGATGTACGTGTGTGCTGTTGAGTTCACTCTGTTGTTCTTACAAAAAAAACCTGTGCTTTGTGTGTGCAGGGGTGAAGCCATATGCTTGCTCCATGTGTGACATGAGATTTTTCCAGAAATACCACCTGGCAAGACACACTCTCATCCACACGGGTAGAAGTTTTACTTATCCCTCTCTCTTGGCAGTGCTAGGGGGTTGTAGATATTTGCTGTTGATGGTGTGGGTTATCTGTATGTGAGAATAATTCAAAGCAGATTCTAGTTATTTTTTTTTTTTTAAGTCTGATTTTGGGTCTTGATAACACATTAATACACCTTTTTATGTATTGTGCTTATATTTTATTTGCCAGCTTCTGTTAGCTTTGACGCATTCGATGTCACATCTCAATGTCTGTATAGAAATGGCTGGCTAATGAGCCTTTATGTAGTAATCAGTGTATGTAAAATCACACTTCTGTGCCCACATTTCATTAGTTTTTTTTTTTCTCTCTAAAATCTGGTACTGTATACATTTAGGGGTGAAGCCATACGCTTGCTCCATGTGTGACATGAGGTTCTTCCAGCGTTACCATTTGGCAAGACACACCCTCATTCATACCGGTATGATTAATTAATTTTTCCCATTTATATATATATATATATATACATATATATAAAAAGAAACCTCTTTAAAGTGACCTTCATAATCCCTTCTCCATACAATTATATCACTTTTGGATAAGTAATTTTCTGCTGTTTAAGAGAAACTTTTAGGCTTTGTTGGAAAACTGTCCACCGAAGAAGTGATTCTGTCAGACTTTTAGCCCTGTCATCATACTTTTGCATCCACATTGTTGACTGTTTGCTTTTTGTCGGCGAAGGACACATTACACTATACACAGAATATTAAGAGCAGTTATGAAGACGATCAGTAAAATTGCCGTTCCCTGAGGATTCGGCCAAAAAAAATCGCTGGCCTGTTGGATGTGGGTGATTAAAACCCGATGCTATGAAGACTTTAGATCACTGGAGGTGCAGGTACTAATAATGCTAAACCACGCTGCTCTTTTTAGCCTCTGTCGGTGTAATGTCTCTAACAGCCTGTTAGTCAAAGCATGACTGAAGAAGTGTTTCCATTCATTGGAATGTCTTGTTCTCCTGCGTTGATGTTGAATACCTCTAATTTTGTGGCGTTTTAGGGGTGAAGCCATATGCTTGTACCATGTGTGACATGAGATTTATTCAGCGGTACCAGCTGGAGAGACACAACCTCACTCATACAGGTATGCCCCCCATTCCTATCGACCTCCGTCCATTCGCTTGCTGGCTGTGGTCGTGCATGCTGTGCGCATCGGTGGTTGAATGGCTGCTTTCAAACTCGAGTTTGTAATGCTTGCTGTAAATGTTACTGGCAGTCGCTAATCAGACACGGAGCATCTTTACAAGTCGTTAGCGTGTCAGGATATTTCCCCCATGCTTTGTTTCTGAAATGACATGACGGCCATGAAGTAATCGGGGCGGGGGGGTTAGTTGGCATTACATTACTACAGCCTAGAATGTCTTGGTTGGGTTCCTGTTTAAAACATTTTATAGTTTTTTTTTTTAATGCAGTGTCATCAAAATACATAGATTTCCTTTTACCAAAGAGGTAATCCATCTTTTTTAATGTTAACAATATGAAGTCCCCCTCACATTGTTATGCCATAAAAGGCTAAATTGCTGTCCATAAAGTTGAATCAGTGGTGATCAGTTGTTGGTTAGATTGCACACATAAATCCTTCAATTATCATTTTGGCCAAAGGAACAGAAGAGCAAACTAGTTTAAGTTAAAGACCTGCATGTTTGTCCAGTAACTCAAGATTTTGAGTCATGCCCTTTTAGTGAAGCAAGAATAAGAATATGTATTAGGAAAGTGAACACTGCAAAAAGAGAACTAAAAATGAGTAAAATTTTCTTGAAATTAATGTATTTGCCCTTGATTTGAGCAGGTAAATAAGGTTATTTGCCGATGGAATGAGTATTTTTACCCATAAAATAAGATAATTAGATATATTGCACTTGAAATAAGATGATGGAGATGAATTGTTCCTATTTTAAGTGCAAAAATCTTATTCCATTGGCAAATAGTCCTATTTACCTGCTCAAATCAAGGAAAAATACATTCATTTCAAGAAAAAAATTCTTATTTTTAGGTCTATTTTTGCAGTGAAATTTAGCATATTCATCAGCCACACACTTAAAGGAAGCACCGTCTGTCTACATCTGCTCAGAACGGGCCTTAGTTCTTGCTTAATGCTTTGGTTTCCTTGGAAAATAAGAAAAAAACAACAACAAATTGGCAGGATACCTGCACAAGTTTGTCCTTGTGTCATTTCACATTCAAAGCTGTGGTCAGGAAACAGCATATCTACTGTTCTACATACACATTTATGTTTTGTAAATAGCCTCACATGTTGATATTTTTCAGTGGGTTGGACTTTACAAAGATTTAAATTGACTTTAAGGAGTTTCTTTTACTGTTTCTCTTCCTGAAAGCCCAACAGATGCTCTGATGTTTAAAACAGTTGTTTGCCAACTGCCCAAAATAGTCTACTGCTATCAGCGTGATTCAGTTCAACAAATTCAATTAGAAAATCCTTTTTTGGGTTTGTTGGAAATATGATCACATTCTGCATTTAGTAGAAAAAAAAAAACTGTTTTGCTAGTTGGATAGATTTCCCCCCCAATATTCAGGCCTCAGTTGCTCCTCCCCTCTTACCTTTTTATGGATTGACACAAGTTGATTTGGCCATCTTGAGTAGAAAGTCATCCTCATTATATGAAGACCCAATTAACACGACAGCCCAACATCAGTAGCAGTTACAGAGGCTACGTTCAAGCTGCAGGTCTTGATGCTCAATTCCGATTTTTCTTGCTGAAATCCAAATTTTTTATTTGTATGCTCGTTCATATTACTATTTAAACGCGACCGCCGTCAGACTTCTGTCTGAAGGGTTTGCAACCCCCCGCATGCGCAGAATGAGAAAGCAGACGTCACACAACAGCGCACTGTTTACGGAAGTAGTGACGAATATAATTGCCACGCATTCAATAAAGCTTCATTTAATAAAAAAATGTTAGTAGCGGATACTGGCGTTTCTGTTCTGAAGTTGTTGAACGACGGCAGCCGACATTATTGAAAGCACATCATAACAAGATGAAGAAAGGTAAGAAGACGAAACACAGCTGTTAACAATGGCCGTGACTGATCCCGCTGTAGGTGTAGCGAGAGCCAGGACTGTGACGTAAAAGTCGGATGAAATGACCGTCTGACATGATCGTTCAGACTGCTGATGCTTTGGAAACTATCGGAGACGCATACGATTTAGTACCACATATGGAGGTGGCATAAATCTGATTTTTTTTTGGGGGGGGGGGGGGTGAAAAGATCGGAATTGTGCCGCTCACACTGCCATGAAACAGTCGCTTATTGGCAAAAAGATCAGATTTGTGTCGCATTTGCCTGTAGTGTGAACGTAGCCAGGGACGTGGAGAAGTTTTTACCAATTTGGACTGCAGATTTTGGAAAGCAAGCTGGAGTTTCCAGCTCAAACCAAAGCGCTGATAAGTGCAGCCAAACTTTACTAAAGCAATTAGTAAAGTTTACCTCTGATCATTTTTGGCAGTTGAGTTTTTTTTTTCTCCATTTTTTTTTTAATGCTAAAGCTCATACTTTGTGTGTGTAGGGGTGAAGCCGTACGCTTGCACCATGTGTGACAAGAGGTTTTTTCAGCGCTACCACCTGGCGAGACACAGCCTCACTCATATGGGTATGCCTCTGCCAATCTTAAACCTGTCACAAGATTAGGATGCTGTAGTATGCTTGACCTAGGCTATTACATTTGCATTCATTCACAGTTTCAGATGGCTTGATTTCCACTAGGTTGTGCACACAGCTCTTGTGTTGTAAGAGTGGATGTAGGACACCCTCACTTTGTCATTTAAAACAATCATGTTGTACTCTTGTAAGTTCCAGACTATGACATTGGTTATTAACCACAGCTAATAATTTAGCCCACATTGGCTTGTTTCTGTCAGCAGGATTTTTAGACTCAGTTTTTTTTTTCCCCTTTTGTTGCAGAGACACAAAAATAATTTTTCTTGATGCTCTGCGTTTAGGTGTGAAACCTTATGCTTGCACCATGTGTGACATGAAGTTTTTTCAACGTCACCACCTGGCGAGACACAGCCTCATTCATACGGGTATGGGTCTGTCCACAGTCAGACAGATGTTAGAGTGCACATTTTATTTTGTTGTAAATCACCTCACGCCTCTGCTTATTCATGTCTCAGGGACGAGTCCATTACAGGCTTCCTACAAAGTCTGGCATTCCGTTTTTTGAAATTTCCAGATCTGGTCAAAAATGGGAAAAGGAAACAATATAGGAAAATAATATTCTATATTTTCACAATTTAGTCATTATCCCATTGTCTAAATGTCCTTAATTTTTTCCCCTCTTTTTCTTCTTTGTTTCCTCCTTTCATTGCTTCACTTTTTTTCCACTCCTTCTGGATTTATTCCTTTGCTTCCTTGAGTCTCTTCTTCCTTCCTTGTTTTTTTAGCACTCTACATTTTTTGTTCCTTCCTTACATCTGGCCAGTCTTTCCTTGTGTAATATCTCCATTCATTTCCTTTTGTCTTTCCTTTTTTTCCCTTTTTTACACGTCCCTATTGCCTTCCTTGTCCTTCCTCCTTTTCTTTGCTTCCTTGTGTCATTCCTTTCTTACTTGCAGTTTGTTTGTCCAAGATCCACATTTAAAGCCGCCCTACTGTAGAAATGTGTTGTAAATGTGTAGGGAACTAACTAGCATTTCATATTTTACAATGAGCATTAAAACGTCTGGAAAACATTTTTAACATGGAAATATGTGGTAGAAAACCTGTAATTATAGAGCTAACAATGGCTAATTGATATTGGACAGTATTAGTAAGTAAAAGTAGGAAAATTAAAAATCAGCATTTTACTTTCTTTTTCTTTTTAGTTGTTGGAAACTTTAAGGCATTTTGTGTGGTTAATAACCAATAGCGTAAATTTGTATTAAAAATTTAAACAAGTGAAAATGAGGCAAAGTGATATAATATTGCTACTTTGCATTTAGGTGTGAAACCTTATGCTTGCACCATGTGTGACAAGAGGTTTTTTCAACGCTACCTCCTGGCGAGACACAGCCTCACTCATATGGGTATGCGTCCGCCCACCTTACCCATGTCACAAAGATCAAACTGTTAATATTTTTTTGTTTTATTAGATGTTCACCCAGCAGTCTTAGGTAGTTCTCCATATTGTCTCGAGCTGAATAGGATATTTTGATCTACCCTTTCGTAGGAATGTAACATGAGAGCAGACAGGAGACAGGACTTGCAACATCATCAGCTCATGTTATGTGTTAAATTGGGGATTTGAATTGGTTCACATGGTTTGATATGTTCTTTAACAAAATCGGGTACCATTTTCTTGGGAGAAGGAAAAAAAAAAAACCCACTAATTATTGTGGTTAACAACCCATCAATTTCGAGTATGTGTTTATAAGTGTTTTGCTTATTGATGGATTGTGAACACAAAGCCACACAGTCTTGTATGTAATATTTGAATGTTCTGCATTTAGGTGTGAAACCTTTTGCTTGTACCATGTGTGACATGAGGTTTGTCCACCGTTACCACCTGGCGAGACACAGCCTCACTCATACTGGTACGCCTCAGTGCACTCGCCCTCTCACAGTATACAGGACACTGTTACGTGGTCTCCATCAAATCAGTGGCAGACGCGTTGCCAGATTCTAGGGATGGGTGACATGAATGTTTTAACTACTCTGTGCTCTTTGTTGCAACGATTTCACTACACCACTGCATCAAATAGTGCCACAATACTGCAGGACACTACACAATTCACCTTCAAACATTTGCATCATTTACTGACGCCGCTGTGAGTCAATAAACGATGAGGATGGACGATTTGACAATCACACTCTGAAAGATTACAATGTGTTGATATTCCAAAGTGGGGATGGCATACTCTATTAGGCACAGTCTGTACATGGCTGTTTTCTGCTCACCCTCATTAGTCTTTGCCTCAAAAACCTATTTTCATGGAGTAAGAGTGCCCTTTACTCAAGGTGTTTTATTATTATTATGTTATTATTTTTACCTTTTTTAATTTACAGTTATCGATTGGTTAAACAGTAAGTAACGGAGGGTACTTAATTAAGAAATATCTGTTATGCTAGGCACAACTTATTTTTAAGACAGAAGAAAATCTTTTCAAAAATGTTCTTTTCCGTAAATGCTCTGCTTTTCTCAAAGTGTAACTCATCCCGATGTAAAAGCAAGCAGGCGTGGGGATGAACCTTGGGTGGGTTAGGCAGGGCTGTGGTCAGGACGAGGGAAAGCGATGTTAAAACTTGGAGAGTGACCAATTGGACCAATTGAACCAATTGGAAAATTCAACTGCAGTAATTACCGTTCATCCCTAAGTGGGGCGGCACTAAGACGGTTTTAAAACAAATGTTACAGAACTAAGGTTCACCAAGTTCACATGAAAATATAAAAAAAGTACACAGTAACATTACAGTGGCACACTTAGGTCCCATTTATACAGTTTATCTGGAAAAAAATGTTGATTTGGGGTGAGTTACACTTTAAAGAGTGTTGTATTTCCATTGCTATTGTTAAAAGGTGCACTGAGACATTTTCTTGTGACCAGAATCAGACCATTTTAAACCTTGATCTGCCTCAATCTTCTGGTCCTGAAAGTCTGAAATCCAATCATAGTCCGCTCTGTAAACGTACCGCACCACCAGCACCACCAGCTCCACTCTGTGGGAGGAAGACTCCCACAGCTCCCAGTGAGCTATTTTCAGTATCAGTAGGAGTTTAAAATGAAGTCATATGAAGCACAAAGATGTAAGACTTATGTTTAAAGGGAAACTGTATGATTTATACTATTTTGAGACATTTCTGCGCTCCATTCAGGCTGTGAGAGAGCAAGACTTTAAGCTGGCAGTTGCTAATGCTAACCGTGCTAATTGTTGAAATAGAACGCTAAAGACAAATCAATATATTGACTCCATTTAGATGTTTTTAATCTGTCAAGCCCTGTTTTACTGGTCTGTCACACATGATTGCTCATTTAAGGAAGTCCCTAAAGATGCTTCCTGTTCTTAAAGAGAATCAGCTAAAATCTGTACCTGTAGATGAAAGTCACAAAACTCTCAAAAACCAGAGCCCGAAAAAAACCCAAAAGACTATATTGCCCAGGTATGTATATAAGTCATACATACCTGTTTTAAACTGATGCTTAAACAAAAATAACTTTGCTCCTGTGAAACAATTGCCGTCTAAATACTAGTATTATTAAAAAAGGAAAGACCAAAATGTCGACATTTGGCCGGTGCTTCTAAAACTCCTATTTCCGCTTCTTGGTTCTCTGTAGATGTTAGAAATGACTGGATTCTGATGGCTTCAAGTTGTTTTTAGATCTCCTAAGTTCCTAAATAACAACCTTTTTATTAACTTGTAAGAGTAGGCACAGTGGTCAGTCCTTCAGATTATCTTTGTTGCCAACTATTGCCTCCTAACGTTAACATTTGAATCATATGTGTATATATTATATAAATCTATGTAAATTGTTTTGTGTTGCATGACTTGGAAATGTGTGGTTAATAAACTATAAATAAACAAGTTTTTTTTGTGCAAGAATGGAAGTTAGAGCTGAATTGATATAATAGTAATATTGCTACTTTGCATTTAGGTGTGAAACCTTATGCTTGCACCATGTGTGACAAGAGGTTTTTTCAACGCTACCACCTGGCGAGACACAGCCTCACTCATATGGGTATGCGTCCGCCCACCTTACCCATGTCACAAAGATCAGCTTGTTCACACATTATGAAGTTTCACTTATCTCAGACTATTCATTGTTCTGTTTTGGGACACTTCTAATTTTTTTTTTTTAACGTGGTACATTGTGTGTTAAAGTAACATGTAAAACTGAAAATATATCATCAGCTCATGAGATGTGTTTAGAAGTGGATGCATCATTTGACCAAAAAAAACAAACAAAACAAAACACATCTAGATGGCATTCAAACAAATTTTGTGTATCTTTTACTTTCTTAGGCTAATTTGAAAATTTTGAACAATTGAGAAGTGGTTAACAACCCATCAATTGTAAATACGAGTTCAAAGTACATTTCTGATTGATGGATTGTGAAACGTGAGTTAACCCCCTCCTCCCCCCCTGAAATTAACGTGTTGATGCTCTGCGTTTAGGTGTGAAACCTTTTGTTTGTACCATTTGTGACATGAGGTTTGTCCAGCGTTACCTCCTGGCGAGACACAGCCTCACTCATACTGGTACGCCTCAGTGCACCTGACCTCTTGCATCGTTCACAGTACTGTGCAAACGTTTTCGCCTCTAAGAGTTGAAGGGTCGCAGGTCGTGATTTAGGGGTGGTCACCCTTGGCAGGTGGCAGCGTCGTTGTGCGGACCGGCTTTTCTTCAGCAGTAACTGGTCGCTTGAAACAATTGACAGGAAGCTAAATACAGTGTAATCCTGGAAGAAAAAAACGTCTGCTTGAGGCTACTAAAGACTTAAAGGGGACATATCATGCAGACTCTGCGTTTATAGGTTTCTAGGAGAGCAGAAAAGTTTAATCTAGTCTGTCCAGGATCAGCGTAGATATCTTTAAATTCTCTTTAGGTCATATTTTTCAAGCCGTTTTCTCTATTCTCTATTATGCTTTTTGAACAATTATATCACAGTATTTGCTGCAGATCGGTTAAATAAGGTCATGGACTTCCAGTTTACCAATTTCGGCTATCCCGCCATTTTAATTAATTAATTTATTTTTGTCAGGGATTTTGTCGTCCAAGCTGAAGGATGCTGTATCGAATGAAAAGTGCTATATAAATAAACTTGTCTTGCCTTGCCTCACAAGTTGATCAGTGAAAAATGATCAGTAAAAAATGTTTGGTTGCTTTCTGGGTGTATTAACCCACACAATTAATTACACCTTCGCTCAATTTACTGCAAAAATGGCCGAATGGGGAGGGGAGTGGAACGCTCTGTAACCTGGAGGGGGATGTGGGGTGTGAAGTGCTTCCAGAGAGACGGCACCAAAACGAGTCGCTCTCATTCGCACCTCAGAACAGCGGTAGAATAGGGGCTGCGGAGCAACAATAATGAGGAATTCAGACCAAAGCATTGCAGTTCTGCTTTATATAGACCACAGCTGAATGGCTTCAATGTGAAAAGAACTTACAAGCATGATATGTCCCCTTTAAAATCTCGGCTTCCAGTAGGAACATAGAGCCATAGCTTGAGTTACAATGGCCCAGAAAGTTCCAGTACCATTGAGAATCTCTAGAAAGGCTTAAAATTTGCTTTTCAGCTCCCGGAATGCTTTAAAGCAACGTATAATTTTTGTTTTCCCTTTTACAATTGTGGACTTCCCAACCAAATCTGCAGTGAGACAGGTGACAGTAACTTGCCAAACTGGAGAAAACCTGAAGAGGCAAGGTATTTAGGACCGTATCCAAACTCTGCTGCTACCTCGTTTTATTTGTTTGCACACTTTTCTATAATTTGCGGTACATTTTTTTTTTTTTTTAGCAGAATATGAATAGAAGAGGGTCGGGCCCAAGACTGTTGCACAGTACTGTAGTTCCATGTTTAGCTATAAAGCAGACACCTTAGTTGCATGAATGCTCTTATCCAAACAACACAATGCACTTTACATTCTTGTGTAGGATGAATTGACTTTGCAGGGCTAGCTTGTGCTTAAACCCTGTATTTCTTGCAACTTGTGGGTGGTAGGGCTAATATATTGCTCTGTGTGTGTAGGGGTGAAGCCATTTGCTTGTTCCATGTGTGACATGAGGTTTATTCAGCGTAACCACCTGGAGAGACACAGCCTCACTCATACGGGTATGCGTATCCTCTGCTGTACCCCCCCGTCACCCCGAGCGGCGCCGGTGCATGAACCACAAACTCGAGTTTGGATTGTTAAGTCATTTGATGGGATGTTGAACCAGCCTAAAAGAAACTCGCCCCAGTTTGCGGGGCCTCTGTGTTGTTTAGAATCTGGGCCATGAAATTGAGAAATTCCACTCTGATCTACACATAATGAGTTGATGACGAGGCCTTTTAGAAAAGCAGTATTTTTTTTAAAAAAAGCTCGGAGTACTCTGATGTTTGAAATTTGGCTAGGAGAGTTATCCCACCCCCCTGAATTGATTAGAAATGTTGGATGTTAAGCCTAAATAAATGAAGACTGCAGCCTTTTTTTTTTGCTGACTCAGGACTCTAAAACTGATGCATTGACTGTGTATTTGTGTGCTCTTTTAGGAGAGAAGCCATTTGCATGTGACATGTGTGATATGAGGTTTATTCAGCGCTACCACCTTGAGAGACACAAGCGCGTTCACAGTGGGGAGAAGCCTTATCAGTGCGAAGGTTGCCAGCAGGTACGTCCATCTGAACTGGAAGCAAAGCCTGTTGCTCTTTAAACGCATCGTGTTTTAAAGTAGGCTGTGTTTAATGTTGCCATCATTCTGTTTTCATTTATTTTCACTATTTACCAGTAAAGGAGAAAAGGGGGGAAAAACAATCATTAAGAATAAATCCAAAGGGATCAAAAGGTTGAAGCAGCACTAATTTCTCCTTCATCTTTTATTTGAAACCAATTTGTAAAGTGTGCTTTACAATTTGCATAGTCACAATTTAATCAAGAAATTTTAATAGAGATAAAAAAAAAATAAAACAAGTGAAACATCAATAATTATTCATCACTTTGATATTAACAATGTTTTTTCTTCATTAGGAAGATTAAATGTTTTTTCATGTTGACTGCTTTTCTAAAGATTGCTACAGTAGTATTAAGTCTCTATTTCTTTCCAGTTGTATAATAATATCTATAATAGTAATCCATCCAGTATCAACCTGTCTTTTTTTAATTGTTTTTAGAACCCTCCCCCCCAAAAAAGTTCCTTATTTTTCAGACCCATTTTAATAAATCTTTTATCCACTTATTTTGTGTAAATGGCTCCACCGAAAATGTCCCATCTCTATATTTCTTCAGTTTGTATCTATGTATACAACAATTTTTTTTTATCTCACCATCAAAAAATAAATAAATCTTTGTGATTTTTCGTGATTACCCCTGAAGCGCCACTTCCATCCATCCTTTGTCCAGACCCACTTGGTGCAGGGTGGTGTGGGCGCTGGTGTCTGTCTCCAGCCGTCCAGCATCAGATGCCCTCATTAAAGCTTCTCTTTAAGAAAACAAAAGAAAAAAAACACAACGTGGATATTTATTTATTTACAACTTCCGGAGGCGTTAAAATTTGGCAGCAACGCTGAATTTCAGCTTCTTTTATTTTTGGTGCAGTCAATAAACATTTTCGTTTATTGTATTTTTTCTTTCCAGCCCATATTTGCAACTTGGTCGATTAACAGCACACACAAAAAATTATCTTTTCCTGATGAGAAACAAAACATTTTGACATTTTCAGAGGGAATGGAAACCATAACCAGCGAATGAGGGGGGAAATTATTTAAAACAGTTGAATAAGTTTAAAAAAGTAAAAGTTTTTTTGCCCAAAAACTAACAACTTGGCCAAATCTTGTACAACATGCAAAACACGAAAAATTGTGCAATAAAATGAAATGTTATTTTTAACCAAGGAGGGTGACGTGTTGCTTGAATATAGATTTCTGCTCCGTCAATCTGTCTCCAGATCTAATTTCTCACTTTTCTTTCTCGTGAAGAACTTTTCCCGCACAGACCGGCTGCTGCGACACCGGCGGTTGTGCCAGGGTCACGGCGTCGCCAAAGTAGAGAACCAGCCGTGCTGCGAACCCCGCCCGTATCCACAGGACCCGCCGCCCCCTGCGCCCCCGACCTGGAGCCCCCTGCACCCACCTCCGGGACGGCTGGCGGTCTGACATTACGCCTTCCCGGGATCCATAACTCCAGCGGAGATGGGACAAGCCACAAGGTTTCCTCCTCTCGCCTCTGTGCAGAGCGGCGCCACATTCTAGCGCCGAATGCTCCAGTCCTGGGATTATTAAATGACAGTGGGGCAGTTTTTTCTTTTTCTTTTTTTTTTTTTTTTACTTACATTTCACTGTGTTCCCTTTTCTTCCCAGTTTTTTTTTTATTTACATTGAGACTTTTTTCTGTGATGAACAGTGGTCAATGGTCCTGTTTTGTACATTTTTGTTCCCAAGACGAAAAAAAAGAAGAAGGTTTTTATTGTTCAAACAAACTGCATTTGGTGGTACTGCCCAGCAAGGGAACTGGATATCGTTTGTCCTAATGTATTTACAAAAAAAAAAGAGGTGGAAAAACTGTATTTAAGCTACTCGATCATTTTTTTTCTCTCTTAAACGGCCCATTTTGACTTAGAAAAATCGTCACTCAGGTTTAAGCGGTAAAACTGAACCCTCCCTCCAGGTCGAGCGTGGAGGCTCGTCAGCCGCGTCACTTGGGACCACAGTTTGCCAAGACGGCGCTGCTCATCACGAGGTTTCACTCAAAGCATCGTCTGGTGCTTTTGCCGCTTTTGATACGCTGACTTGATCGGCAGGGAAGGCCCAGTTTTAATCAGTGTAAATAATTTAAAATGTGTATTATTCTAGATTTAGACTTGAGTGTTCTTTTTTTTTTTTTTTTTAAGCACAAAATGGGCCAAAAATAAGAGCGAAAAAGGAGGTTAGTTCAAATACGGTTGGTCAGTGCTGCTGCAGTTGACTCCTGAGGGAAGCCGTTTGTCTCTAAAAAAACAAAAAGGCGAGGATAAATCCGTGTTTGGAAACCAGATCAAGTTTTGCGTCGACTCGTGAGTTTCAGAGGATTGTCTCAGCGAGGACGGCAGCGTAACAGCACTTCTTCCGCCGCTGCGGTCCGTTCACCTGCGTGTGTGTGTGTGTAAATAAGGACATCTCCAGTGCTATCAGAAAAATGTGGAAACCGGGTGCAGGTTGGCCTCTGTGAGTCTCACCGTTTGTACAGCTCGTCACATTGTGAGGTTAGCAGCCGTATACAAGATATTGTGGCCTTAGTATGTTACTTTCTTACTTTTTGTTTGTTGCCTTTTTATTTCTCGGCTGTGTTTTAAGGCTGTGGCACACATGCGTTTACTAGTATTTTGTTAGTTTCCTTTTTTTTTCCTTTTTGTTCGATTACTAAACAGTTATTGAGCGCTGTCGGCTTCACATTTCTGATGGAAATTGATGTGCTGGGTCATTATTACTGCTCATTTTGTAACGCAACAGGTCCGTGCGAGAGGTCAGTAGCGCGCAGCTTTTAAAACCTTTTTAAACCGCTTTTTCTTTCAGATAAGTGACCGGTGTGTAAACGCGGATCATGTCATTGGGTTTTCAGCCTTAAGCGAGTTAAAATGACACGAGCTATCGTACTAAATGCCGCTGTAGTAACGAGGTTTCTTTCACATATCATGAACTTGGGTGGGGGGAAATCTTTTCAAGTGACAACGTTTCCGTATCGAGCAGCTTCTGGTCGCGTCCTGAAACGTCGGTGCTTGACCGGGAAGCGTTGACGCCGAGCTGGAGGGACATGCTGTTGAAGCCAATAACCAAACGAGGAAGCTTTATCTGGCCTCTATATTTGCTTCATTGTAAGTGGCAGAGTGCTAAGGAAATTGGGGAGATTTAAAATAGCAGAAGTTGTGCGGCTAGTGAGGTGCGCACAGAGAAAAGGGTTCGGTTTGAAGTGACTTGATTGGGACGAAATTGTGGCCGAAACAAAGGGCCAATTTTAACAAATGCAGTAATTAGCTTTGGAAACACTATTCCCAGCCTGTGGAGGGACTCCGCTGGTGTGTGCACATAAAAAAAAAAAACAACGCAAAAAGGGCAATACAGTATGTAGTTGTTGCTTGTTAATACCTGTTTGTCATTTATTGTTTTTAATATAATCATTTCCTTCGTTAAAGGCAATAGAATCCTTCCATCTTAGCTCTTGTTTTTATTTTTGTTTTTGTTCATTCAGACCGATTTTAAAGGAAGGATTAGCTCATCATGTTTTTATGATTGTTTCAAGGACCTTTTTTTTTTATTATTCGGATAAAATTGTACACTGGAATGACTTGGAAAAACATGACTTTTTTTTTTTCTTCTTCAATCTGTATTAGATTTTAGTTTTTTGACAAAAGTTTTTTTTTCTCCTCGACACAGAAGGCGAACAGAACGATTTGGATCAGTACCGCTGGGAGCCCAGTATGTTCTGTAATTTTGACAATATATGATGTTGTATCACAGAAGAAAAAAAAAACAGTTTGCTTTTCTTATACAAAGTCCCTGGTATTTGTAGTAAATTATATTGATGATGGTATTAGATGAACAACAGCATTACAGTAGCTATCACAGATTAGTTGTTTTCTTTATTAGTCTTGCATGCAGAGTTACGGTCCTCAGTTAAGATAGGATCTCTATTGATTATTTTGTGTAGGAAAAAAAGAGTGCATATGAATAACTTCCTAAGAAATTTACAATGATTATTGTAAAAATGGGCTAACTAATATGTACCCTTGTGATCCAATTAGTTTCAGCTGTATAAAAAAAATCAGAGGAGAGGCTTCCTACTATTATGGTAAAATAAAGAATTTGTAAAGGACTTGCTGTTTTATTATTATTTATCAAACTACCTGCCTGTACGTTAGAAATTCTATTAAATTTTATTTATATAGCACCGATTCATGAAACATGTAATCTCAAGGCACTTTCCAAACTCAAATTCAATCATATTATACAGATTGGGTCATATTATACAGATTGGTCAAAAACTTCCTATATAAGGGAACCAGTTGATTGCTTCAAAGTCCCGACAAGCAGCATTCACTCCTGAAGAAGCGTAGAGCTACAGGGAGAGTCGTCTGCATTGTATATGGCTTTGCAGCAATCCCTCATCCTGAGCAAGCATGAAGCGACAGTGGAAAGAAAAACCTCCATCAGAACCGGGCTCAGTATGAACGGTCATCTGCCTCGACCGACTGGGGTTACAGAAGACAGAGCAGAGACACAACAGGAGAGACAAAAAAGCACAGAAGCACACATTGATCTAGTAATCTGTTCTACATTAGATGGTAATAGCGGGTGATCTGTCTTCCTTGGATGATGTCACAGTTAACAGAACGTCAGACCAGGTGTACCTACTATGAAGAAAAGAGAGAGAGCAAAAACTTAAAAGCTGAAATGACAACAGTCATTTCAATGCAATGCAATGCAAAACTGGAGAACAGTAGAAATCAGTAGAGTGAGAAAAATAGTCCTCCAGCAGCCTAAGCCTATAGCAGCATAGATATAGAGGTAGCTCAGGGTAACATGAGCCGCTCTAACTATAAGCTTTGTCAAAAAGGAAAGTTTTAAGATTAGTCTTAAAAGTAGACAGGGTGTCTGCCTCACGGACCAAAACTGGGAGTTGGTTCCACAGGAGAGGAGCCTGATAGCTAAAGGATCTGCCTCCCATTCTACTTTTAGAGACTCTAGGAACCACCAGCAGACCTGCAGTCTGAGAGCGAAGTGCTCTGTTAGGAATATATGGGGTAACCAGAGCTCTGATATATGATGGAGCTTAATTATTAAGGGCTTTATACGTTAGAAGGAGAATTTTAAATTCTATTCTTGATTTAACAGGAAGCCAATGAAGGGAAGCTAAAATTGGAGAAATATGATCCCTCTTGTTGATTTTCATCAGAACTCTCACTGCAGCATTTTGGATCAGCTGAAGGCTTTGAACTGCATTTTGTGGACTTCCTGATAGTAAAGAATTACAATAGTCCAGCCTTGAAGTAACAAATCCATGGACCAGTTTTTCAGCATCACTCCTGGACAGAATGTTTCTAATTTTGGCAATATTCCGGAGGTTAAAAAAGTAAACTCTGGAAACCTGTTTAATATGGGATTTAAATGACATGTCTTGGTCAAAAATAACACCAAGATTTTTTACTTTATTACCAGAGGCCAAGTTAATGCCATTCAGATTAAGTGATTGATTAAGAAGTTTATTTTTTGAGGTCTCTGGGCCAAAGATTACAACTTCGGTCTTGTCAGAATTTAAATGCAGGAAATTTAAAGTCATCCAGCTTTTGATGTCATCAAGACATGACTGCAGTCAAAGTAATTGATTGGATTCATCAGGATTTATGGATAAATATAGCTGAGTGTCATCAGCATAACAGTGGAAATTAATCCCATGCTGTCTGATAACTTTGCCGATCGGAAGTATATATATAGTAAAGAGAATTGGTCCAAGGACTGAACCCTGTGGTGCTCCACAAGTGACCCTAGAGTTTGAAGAAGATTTATTATAAACATGAACAAACTGGAATCTGTCCGACAGATAAGATTTAAACCAGCCTAATGCTTTTCCCTTAATCCCTACAGTATGTTCAAGTGTTTGTAGGAGAATATTGTGATAAACTGTATCAAATGCAGCACTGAGATCTAACAGGACAAGTACAGACACAAGTCCATTATCTGAGGCCATGAGAATATCATTGGTGACCTTCACCAGAGCTGTTTCAGTGCTATGATGAGCTCTGAAGCCTTACTGAAACTCCTCAAATATGTCATTACTTTGTAAATGTTCACATAGTTGATTAGCAACTACTTTCTCAAGAAGTTTAGATAAGAAAAGAAGATTAGATATAGGTCTGTAATTTACTAACTCATATTGATCAAGAGATGGTTTCTTAAGTAAAGGTTTAATAACAGCTACTTTAAAAGCCTGTGCTACATATCCATTTACTAAGGATAGAATAATCATGTCTAAAATAGGGCCACTGATCAGAGGGGATATCTCTTTAAACAACTTAGTTGGGATTGGGTCTAACATACAGGTAGAAGGTTTAGATGAAGCTAAAATTTTAGATAGCTCAGAAAGCTCTGCTATTTTTTAAACAGTTCAGACACTGCGCAGGTTCTAAAGATTCCTCCAACGCTGCCTCACTTACTGAGGATGAGGTAATCATGTTTGGGAGGATGCCCATTGTTTTATTGTTAATGAAATCCATTTTATTCATGAAGAATCCCATAAAATCATTACTGCTAAGAGCTGAGGGAATGGATGGATCAACAGAGCTATGACGTGTGAATTTGTCAACTGTACTAATGAGAAACCTAGGATTATTTTTATTCTCCTCAATTAATGATGAAAAATATGCTGCTCTAACTCTGCAAGATGCGTCGGCGCAGTGTCGGTCTCATAGAGCGAAACCGTGGTCGATGTGTGTATTGCTACGGAAAGTCACGTGACCGACTACAGACAACTGTTTCGGTCACGTGACAATACAGCACCTGTTTCGAACTGACTGCCGCGCCAATGTTTCTGTTTCCCTCTAAGTGCACGCGTGTGCATTCGCGCACAGGCAGCGCGCACAGCAGAGCTATGCTGCGCAGTAAATAAAATCCAAGCTGAACTGGTAAACAAACATAATGGTTAATAATGGTTAATTTTTTAACTATTTTGCAACTCTTGTGTGATGGTGTTTGACCCACAGTCTCGCTCTGTGAGCGCCCAGCGTGTACATGATCGGAGCGCACCACTGATGGATGGGTTTCTTGCAACGCTTTTTGGTTGGCGGGTGCGCTGTGTGTCTTTGTCTGAGGCGTTCGTTTTCAGAAAAAAACGGCTGATTTCTACACTGAGTAGAAGTTGCCTACTCTGTAGTAGTTTTTCCACTCCCTTGTCGCAAAGGGTCTTTTTATACAAATATAGACTGTTTTTCCAGATTAGGATCCCATGTTTTATCTACAGGTACAAAGATGTATTTTACCAGCAAGTGGTCTGATCTCAGGGTTTCTATCCAGTCTTCAAAAGCCTGAAAAAAAATATGAAGAGAGTGTGGAAAATATAATATTTGTGTGTGTGTGTGTGTGTGTGTGTGTGTGTGTGTGTGTGTGTGTGAGAGAGAGAGAGAGAGAGAGAGAACGGTCTCAGGATGCTTTATAGTTGGCATGGCCCTAAACTCAAGGTAGTGTTCACCTGGACAGTTCCATTTCCAGATGTCCCGAACAATCTTGGTCATGACAATGATTATCAATAGATAACTACACCAGTCCTCAACTGTACGACCCCAGTTGTTTCTGCAGAGTCTGACTGTTGGTGGTTTTGTTGTGTTTAAAGTGGCTTGCCTCCTGCCCTTAGCGCCAGCATCCAAGAGTCCCCCCTCTATCTGCTAGATCTAACCAGCTGCAGCCATTCTTTTCCAATCAGATCCACGGTGGGATAGTTGCTGCTGCTCTGTCCTGGTTAAGGCTTCGGCCCGTATTATCGGATCATTGTTTTTATTCCGTGGCAGGGCTTAAAAATAGTCCGGCTGGTAATTTTCTTTAACTTTGCTATAAATTGCATTTTATTAGATAGCTATTTAAAGCAGGGGTCTCCAAAGTGCATCCCTTTGAATAATTTCTTGATGCAAACTGTGGTTGAAGAATAGAGTAAATTTATCCCAAATAGAAGCATATGTAGAGGGACCTTTTTTGTAATTCAATTCAATTCAATTCAATTTTATTTATATAGCGCCAAATCATGAAACATGTCATCTCAAGGCACTTTACAAAGTCAAGTTCAATCATATTATACAGATTGGGTCAGATTATACAGATTGGTCAAAAATGTCCTATATAAGGAAACCAGTTGATTGCATCAAAGTCCCGACAAGCAGCATTCACTCCTGGGGAACCGTAGAGCCACAGGAAGAGTCATCTGCATTGTACATGGCTTTGCTGCAATCCCTCATACTGAGCAAGCATGAAGCGACAGTGGGAAGAAAAACCACCCATTAACGGGAAAAAAAAAAAAAAAAATCCTTTTTTAGGAGATTTTCACTGGCAAATTGTATATCTTAAATAAAAACTGGTGCAAATCAGTATTTTCTTTACAATCAAAGTATGGCCCTCAAACGTCCAGCAGCTTTTTCCCCCCCATGAATGCAGACTTGGGCGCAGTAGGTCATTAAATTTAATGAACGTCCTCGTTTTTTTTGCTGCAAATAGAATAAAAACATTTTCTTGACCAGAGAAAACAGAAAATGTTTCACCCAAAAAGAGAGAAAACTGTACAGCTCATCTGCTTAGTTTCATCTTAATATTGCACGGAAAATGTATTGCTGAGCAGGTAAACAAAAATCCTATATAAATTATCTTGCGTTTTTTTTAAATCGCAAAAACTAAACCAAATAGTGTCCCTTTCAATTTCCTCTTTTTGGGCCACCGTGCAAAGTTTGTACACCAGCAGAAGAACAAAGGCGTCTGACAGCGTGAAGATCGTCTTTGCTGTCATTGCACCGACATTCCTGCAGATGGCAGCAGCGCAATGTGGACGATACGCGCGGAAGCAGAGGAAGAAACTGTTGACGCTTTGTTTTCGGGTGACGGGTCTCAAAACATAAACCAAAATAAAACATAAATTAACGCGCGTTTCAGCGACTTGCATCAACATGTCGGATAGCGGCACATCTAGGAGCGAAACGCCGCTGGCAGCTTCCCGGGATGGGGTCTCTGAGTCCGCAGATGGGACCCCCTCCTCCAGGTTCCTGCAGGCTGAGCTGGAGCTGAACGCCCTCCTGCGGGGGCTCACCTTCGGAGAGCCCGTCCGCTACGTTTACAACCCGCTGGAGTACGCCTGGGACACCCACCGCTGCTACGTGGAGAAGTACTGTCTGCCCGGGCAGAAGGTCCTCTTCCTGGGGATGAACCCCGGACCTTTCGGCATGGCACAGACCGGGGTGAGTCCGGGAAACTATTGAGATCACACTTTAATGTATTGTAATGAAGTTTTATATGAACAAACCAAAATAGTACGCGTGAAGAAGGAAAATTATTGAATAGAATAAATGTGTTTTTTTTGTTTTTTTTTTTGTTTTTTTACAAATACAAATCTGAAAAGTGTGGCGTGCATTTTTTATTCGCCACCCAAAAGCCGGATACCCCACATGTAAGTCTATCTGGGTGTTATTTAATCTCAGTATAGATGCTGCTGTGTGTTTAAGGTCTCAGAGGTGCGTTAGGGAACAATAGAGATTAGAGAAGTTTAAAGAAAACCACAGAGCGCTGTTCAGTCCGTCACCTGAAGATGTAAAGACTACGGCACAGATAAACTACCAAGACGTGGGTATCCAACTTAACCGAGAGACCAGACAAGTAGAAGGTTATAGGGGAGTGTTGGCCTAGTGGTTAGAGCAGCGCGCTTGCACTCAGAAAAGGTTGCAAGTTCCCGGTTCAATCCGCAGCGCCTGCACTCTGGGTCCCTGAGCAAGACACTTAACCCCAGATTGCTTTCCGGGCGCCGCAGATGGCAGCCCACTGCTCCCCAATGGTGATGGGTTAAAAGCAGAAAACAAATTTCGTTGTAATGTATGTTTCAATGTATGTTTCAATGACAATAAAGATGATATTACTATTACTAGAACCTTAGACTGTGGAGGAGCTGGGCCCAAATCACACCGTCCCCAGTGAAACATGGCGGTGGCAGCATCATGCTGATGGGATGCTTTGTTTCTGGAGAGGCAGGGAAGATGGGATCCTTGATCCTTGATGAGATCCAGCTAGAGGCCGAGAAAGCATTAGACTGGGATGGAGGGACTATCCCAAAGATCACTGTGGGCAAAAGTCCGTGTGGGCCCCACATCAGGCTTTATCTTTTTCTGGGTCTTGTTGATCGCAGATAAGTCTTGAGAGGACGGAAACACTCTCAGCACTTGCAGTGGACACAGCCTTAAAGTAGCTAAGCTAACGAAGTAGCGGTCAAAGCAGCAAACTTTGTTACATAACATGACACAATCAGCCAATACAGTGAAACATGCTTTCCATGGAATGGTGCTGCCATGCTATGTGTGCATTTGAAAAAATAGCAGGAATAATTTAATTTTTTAATATTGATTTCAGTTGACACAAAATAGGAGGCCGCGGTCCTATTAGACGGGTCCTGAGACAAGACCTAAACACAGAAGTACAGCAATGGTTTAGATCAAACCATGCTAATGTTAGAATGGCCCAGTCAAACTCCAGAGCTAAACCCAATGAACATGTTAGGGTTAAGGCAACCTAACGTGACCTAATAGACGGTTAAACCATGTCAATGCTACCGTCTGTTTCAGGTCCCTTTCGGTGAGGTGAAGTCAGTCACCGACTGGCTGAAGATCACAGGGGAGGTCGGTCGCCCCGCCGAGGAGCACCCCAAGAGACGGATCCTGGGCCTCGGCTGCACCCAGAGCGAAGTGAGCGGCGCTCGTTTCTGGGGCTTCTTCAGGAAGCTGTGCGGCGAGCCCGAGCAGTTCTTCCGCCACTGCTTCGTCCACAACCTCTGCCCGCTGATCTTCATGAGCGCCAGCGGCAAGAACCTGACGCCCCCCGAGCTGCCGGCGGACGAACGAGAAGCCCTGCTGTCCCTGTGCGACGCGGCGCTCTGCCAAGCGGTGGCGGCGCTGGGCGTCTCCATGGTGATCGGCGTGGGGAAGGTGGCGGAGCAGAGGGCGCGGCGGGCGCTGTCCGCCGAAGGTGTGAAGGTGCGGGTGGAGGGCATCATGCACCCGTCGCCCAGGAACCCGTTGGCCAATAAGGGCTGGGAGGAGGTGGCTAAAGCCAAGCTGGCAGAACTGGAGGTCCTCCCCCTGCTGAGCAGCAGCTAACGAGCCTCCTCTGAGACTCCTCCGCAGCAATCTGATGACTAACGAGGGGACGAAGAGCTGCTGGAAAACGCTGGCCTTACCGTCCAACTTCAACATGAAAACTCTGCAACGCGGAAATTTGCGAGGGATGACGGTGATAAAGTCGATAAACTCAACCCCACAAACTTAAATAATCTCCTCCTAAAGCCCCATGCTAAAGAGAATGCTGAGTCTATTTTAAACAATATTTATGTTACGACTGATGCCTTCACTCACACATGGCGTGGTAAACGCTTCATTCGTTCAACGGTAGTATTGAATCGGTATCGGCCGATACGCTCAGCCCAGATATCGGTAAGGAGAAACTGGATGGTGCATCTCTAGTCGCTGGTCGGCAGAGGCCTCCTCTAGGCGTGTCCTCTAGGTCTGGATAAGCATGGTGAAGAAAATGAGAATATGAAATGTGTTTGTATTTCCAGACATTATCCCCAATCCCAATGTCTAAAAGTTGCCGCCTACCTTCCTTGTGTCCTGCCTCCATTCTTAACTTTTATTGCCCTCTTTGTTTCCTTCACTCCTTCCTTCCTTCCTTGTGTCTTTCCTTCCCTCCCTCTCTCCTTGTGTTATTGCACCTAAGTCGTCAACCTCAATCCCTTCCAACTCTTTCAGTCTCTTTCCTGCCTTTTTTCATTCCAGGTGTCCTTCTTTCCTTTGCTTCCATCTTCTTCCATTTGTCCTTTCTTCCTTCCTTGTGTCCTTACCTTCTTTCCATGTTTGTGTCACCTATCGTTCGATCCTTTTTTCCTTATTTCCTTTTGGCCTGGCTTCCTTGTTTCCATCCTTCAGTCGTCCCTTATCTCCTTACTTTTTTTCCTTACTTTCATTCTTTGTGTTCTTCCTTCCTTCCCCCTTCTTTCTAGCCTTCCATGTGGCGTTACTCTTTTCCTACTTGTGTCTTTCCTTCCTTCCTTTTGTTACTCCATCTTTATGTCCAAACTCAATTCCTTATTGGTGTCCTTCCTTTCTTCTTATCCTTTCCTCCTTCCTTCCTTGCCTCCTTCCTCTCCTTCAGGCTTCCGTGTTTAATTTATGCCATAAATGTGTCGTGAACCTTTGTATTTTCCATTTTGTAAATGAACAGAGGAATTCTAGAGACACGAGCCTGAAAAGGTTTGGGAGTTGTGCAAGAAAAACACACAGGAACAAAAAACTCGTCATCTAAAGTTTGCCAGTGAACAATCCAAGTGATTGAGAAAAGGTTTGGCCGAGCGCGGTGTAGTCAGATGAGACCAAAATCTGGCTGTTTGGCATCAACTTTATCCGCCGTTTGTGGAGGAAGAGACACACTTCACTTGACCTGAAGGACTTTATCAAGGATGGAGGTGGAAAAACATCCATGAAATAAAGGGACGGGGGAAAGTACCTTCAAACCCTGAATAGAACCTCCTTGGAGGAATATTTTAGTGACAGGCCCAAAACATCTTGCCAAGGCAACAAATAAGCAGGGGGTTAAATATTTCTTTCTTTCTCTGGATATCTGAGGCTCAGGCTAAGAGGAGACTCTGTTTCCATTTTTGTGTGTGTCAGTAAAGGCTCACTGACCTGTTAGGGCTGCAAAAGGGAATAATAATAAATGTCATTTGTCCAATTAGGGCATCCATTAGACTCTGTGTCCTTTCAGGTGGTTTATTGATTAAAACATGACCCACGACAGCCCTAAAAATTTCAGTTTCGCTGCATTGGCTCAGTTACACTGCTGACATAACATAACCTAGAATTGCTCCTAAACTCAACCACAGTCCCTGATCTGCTCCACTGATGCAGCGAGCGTCTGCCATGACAGCTGTTTGTGTCCGCTGCACTAAATCTTCTTTATGAAACAGTTTTTTTTACTCTGCCTTTTAACTTGAACCTTTTCAGATGAAAAAACAATTCTGTAAACATTTGTTACACACGTGAGACTATTATAAGCAGCAATTTTCGATCATTCTGTTTCCTTGGTATATTTATTTGGTTTTAAGAATGTAGTTGTTTTATGTTTCTGCACTACTGTTTTAGGGTTCTATATCTTGCAGGGGTTTTGCTATCAAGCTTCGGATCTTGAAATTGTTCATTTTTATGGTCATTTTTTTTTTTTTGTGGTGCAGCAAGGTGTCATTGTGTAAAAATATATTCTCATGTCCAACAAGCATTAGCCTAGCTTCTATTCAGGACAGTCCTGGTTAAAAATTGTTAACATGGTAAAACTGAAATTGACCAAGGAGGAAGGTTGGCATATTAGTGACACTTTTGTTGCCATTATGGAGTTAATTAGAATAAAATGCATCAGCGGTGACTAAAGTGTTGCCCGGGGGGGCATTTACAGCCCTCTGAATGATTTTGTGTGGCCTTTCAAAAATTTTACAAATTTTAATCAGCCAGCACAGTTGGTTGATACTTTTTAATGTTTTTTAGGACAAATATTTCATTGACCTGAGACATTTCAAAACAAGAAAAAGTAAATAATTTTCTGAAAATCTAAAATATTTTGAAGAACACAATATATTTGTCTTTTAATAACCATGTTCTTTGCTTTCCTGTGACATCCAGCGGCTTTATTTAAAAGCAGACGTGGGGGCACCCATCCGTTCAACTTGGCTAACCAAAACTAGCATTTTTAGAAAAAGAACGATCCATCTCCTCATTGCTAAGAAAACACTGAAGAATATTTCTGGACATGGAAAATCTCTGGCCATCATTTGTTTTTCTTTGTATAGAGCAAACATTCAAACGCTTTTTATGTATCAGATCTACAATGATTTACAATTGTTTCAGAGAAATATTATTACATTATTTCATAAAGATATTGTTTGTTTATTGCTGAGCAGTTAAAAACAACAGCAAAAAACAACAAAAAAAAAATAATAAATCATCACACTAAGGTTGTTTTTGTCGGGTTTTATTTAAAAAACAAAATGATTTTTGCAGACTAGGGTTAACTGGTAAACAGTTTGGACATCATTGTCATAAATGTATTATTAAATATTAATTCTGTCTAATAAGATGAATACTTAATACTTAGGAGAAGTTAATTGTATCAATATAATAATAAAAAAAAATATTTCTAGGTGATAAGTTTTAAGAATATGTATTGAAGGAAACCTGTTTTAAAGCATTCCTTTTTTCTTATTTTTTTATTAC
Organism: Fundulus heteroclitus; assembly: GCF_011125445.2. NCBI lineage: Eukaryota > Metazoa > Chordata > Actinopteri > Cyprinodontiformes > Fundulidae > Fundulus > Fundulus heteroclitus. The sequence goes on from NW_023396874.1 coordinate 95,000, forward strand.
ATCTTAATCATATCTAACAATCATAGCTAACAAGAACTAAATGCCAACTCTCCAAGTGAAAATCATTTAAAAACCCATCATCTATGTGTTCTGATAAAACCTAAATGTATATTTCTTTATTCTGTCAAAACAGCATCGTCACTGTCTGGTGCCGCTATACTGCCCTCTAGTGTCCAACGCGGGAACAACATTCTAGAACAGTCGCAATAAATGCGGTGTTGATCATGAACACAAAACTTGAAAATTATGTACTGACAAAAGCAAGACTTTTATACCTATAAATATAGAAAAAAAGAACGTTTATATAAGTTTATGTATTTGTATGTCATTGTTATTATTAGTAACATTACACTTTAGGAATATTATTTCCCCAGGCCTCCACAGCCTCCCATTATTGCAACATGCCCAAACCACATGTTTTCTTTTCTGGGACTTGAAGTCTGGAGAGTCACTTTGCCCCCATGCAAGCAATGCACCCATCTACTACATCTCCCATAATTCCCTAAGCATCTGTGATGTTAATCTGGGCTCCACATGGTCCAGGAGATGTTGTGAAACCTCCTGCACCTGACTGAGTTGCTCATCACTTTCTCCAGACTGATGCCCGGCCGGATCTCTCACGAGGAGTTGAGGGCATAAATTTCTCAACAGATTAAGGTAAGATTTAGAGTTCAGTACTAAATTCTGCCATTTAAAAGAAAACCTAACACCCAGATTGGGTTTTAAAGTGACACTTTTAACTTTATGGAACTCTGGTAATCAAGTATGACATGATTTTAATGGTGTTAAGCACTGAAATGCATATTTTCTAAAAGATTTTCTTTGAATGTGCTTACTCAAAGGAGTTTAGTGACTTTTTTTAATGGTAGAAATCATTAGACTACTATATACTTTCAATTAAGTAATAAGCATTTCACAATAACCTTCAAAATCTGAAGCATCTTTCTTATCATATTTTTTATCCCTCACCTTTGAAGTGTTAAACAGGATCCCAACATTTTGCTATTACTGAGCTCCTATAGTGTATATGAGCTTGTTGCTTTGAAACATACTGCTGAGCCAAGAGCGGCCAGTGTTGTGAGCACACAGCTGCATTCCTGAGCTCAGCTATCACCTTTCATCAGCTGTTCTCATCCGGAGAGAAACCGGAGCACATCAAATCGGACCCATGTGTGTTTTCTTCCTCAACAGCGAACCTTCCTGTTACTTATGGATAAACAGCCCGCAGTGGTGTTTCGAAATGTGGGACAGTTGTACTTCCCCCAAATCAGGGTTGAGTGCCACTACAGCCTGACATCAGAGCATCGGTGGAGCAGCAGTGACTGGATAGGCATTTTCCAGGTACATTGACCCACTTTAGCACCGACATGAGTGACATGCAGGATGTTTTATGATGTCTTTTTGTGTCCTGCGACAGATGGGCTGGTCGTCAGTCAAAGAGTATCACACCTACACATGGGCTGCTGTCCCTGAAGGCTACACAGAGGGAACCAGCGTTGACTACTGGGCAGTTTTCCAGGGTATAAATTCAATTTCTGAACTATTTGCAGCAGCTCTCACTACCCTCCGCTTCAATATAGTCGGACTGTATTTGTATCCGTAGCCTACCAGCGTGAAGTGCTCAGTTAAATCATGGAAAAACTCTTGTAAGGATGATGAGTCACTTGAGGTTAACAAAGATGTAGACTTTAGTATTATTATTATTTTTCATACTTATGGGTAAACCCAAAATTATTCATACCTCTGGCAGATTTACATTTTAAATCACTTTTATTCAACAAAAATATTGGCCTTTGATGGGAAATGAGACGGACATCTTCAAAAAGATGAAACAAAGTGAAATGGGTAACATTTAGAGAAATTTATTTATTTTTATTTCTATTTATATTAAGAAAGTGATTAATACTCTTTTTGATGATCAACATTAAAAAAATGTATTGGCATTACAGCAATCAAACAATTTTTACAATAGTGGAGCAACGTTTTGAATCTTGATTATTTATCTTTGGTGATGAGCTCCTCTAAGCCTTTGAGGCCTCCTTACCATCACCCTAATCTTTAGCTCCCTCCACAGAATCTGAGATCGAAGCAATGGACTCCAGCTGGGCCATTCAAAACTGTTAATATTACTTCCAGAGATTAAAAAGAAACATGTGGAAATTAAAATACTACTTTAAACATAGATCTCTGATTCGTCTTGGGCTGAACAAAACAAAACAACACAAAAAAATCCTGTTTTACACTTAAACAGCATTTTGATTTGTCATAGCGAATGTGTAACTTATATTTGAAAACATATTTACTCCGGTTACAAGTTTTTCCCTTTATAAAAGAGGGCGGTGTCTCAAAAATTTTGTACCAAAAGTGTTTAGTGTTGTAATGTTAGATTTGGCATGTTGTTACATATTTAGGTACCTGACACTGTGATTTAACTAAAGAAGAGAGAGAGAGAAAACAGACAATAATATATCTGTTATTTTCTACTTTCTATTTAATATATTTCATAAGGATTCCTTCAACATGTCATCCAGAAACATAGGTTTATGTGAGGGCAAAGAATCAAATGCTGTCTCTCATTGTGCCAAAAAGTTTGAGACACTACCTGATCTCCGCTTTTCCTTTTCTTTGTGTCATTTTTGACGCATCAGTCTTTTGTGGTCATGTAACTATCATAACTTACAAGATGATTTTTTTTTGTACATTATAAAACCTCATAAAACATTTAAATAGTCGTTTGAATTTTAATAGAAATGTCAAATATACGTAGCTTGATACAGAAGAGTCTTAAGGAAAGTATGAACTTTGTTAAAGAGGTAGAGGTTTCAGGAACACTTGGTGTTAAAGGGTTAGCTTCTTTTACACAGTCTTCAAAACAAAATGCAGCTCTTTGAACTGAGACTAACTACTGTAATAATATTCAGCTCAACTGACTTTTTATCTATTAATCTGTTAATGTTTAGGGTTATATTGGTGTAAAACCATAAGAGATGATGTTCTTTCTGCAGCGTCTTACCTGCCTCGCCCAAGTTCTGCGGAGTACCAGTTTGTTTACGTGGATAAAATGGGGAGGGTTTGTTGCTCGCAGTCGTCCGTTCACTTTCTGTGCCCCAAGATCCGCTGGAGGAGCTGGAGACCCTGAAAGAAGAACAAGACGAGGAAGATGGAGAAGAGGAGCTGCTGCTGGTCATCCCCAGGGCTCAACTGCTGCAGGTGAGGGAGGGGAAACTCCTTCTTTCATTGCAATGATAACAGACGAGGAGGAACACCAGCGTTACAAGCTTCGCACGTTCTCTGGTTTCTGTGAAAGGGATTAAAAGTTCTCCCTGTTGTCACCAGAGTCGGCTGGAGCAGAGCCTCAAAAAGCAGACGGCTCTACAGCGAGCTCTGGACGAAGCCAAAAGAGAGGCGGAGAACGAAAAAGAAGCCTGCCAAAGAGCAAGATCTGAGTGGGAGAGGGAGAGAGAGGCAATAAAGGAAGAGATCACTGAACTCAGAGACAACCTGAGACAGAGCTGTGAGATGATGAAGAGGCTGGAGGAAAGACACAAGGTATGAAGGCTTAACATAGACAATAGACAATTAATCACATTAGTCTTTATGCACAAACTAAACACAAATACGTATAAACTGCACCGTAAAGATGTGATGAATGCCGTTGCAAAAATGTCCCCCATCCCATCTACCTTTTCCCATTTGGTCATGTTACCATCACAAACTCGAATGTATTTAAGTGAGACTTTGTGTGACAACACCAACACAAATGAGTTCCTGATTGTGAAGTGGATGGAGAAAGAAACCAGGACATCTTACAAAAATGATCAGTCAAAGCCTGTGTGTGAGTGAAAGCTCTTTGAAGGACTCGGAGGTTTGTTAAAGAGCATTAGTGGACAGACAGCAACATGAAGACCAAGGATCACAGCAGACAGGTGAGGGAGGAAGCTGTGGGGAAGTTTAAAGCATTATTAAACAATACCCAAGCTTTGGATGACTCAGACATACTAACAGAGCTCGAAATCGGCAACCTCAGGTAGTGGAATCTGCTATCATCCGTGCGTTAGTGTGTTTGTCGTACACTCCACAACTTTGGCTTTTATGGAGACGGACACGATGAAACCAATTGTTAGAAGAAAGCCATAAAAAGTCCGTTTGTAGTTTGGAAAACTTAATATTGCTCTTCAACAATGAACACACCATCCCCATACGAAACATGTCATCTTCCTGAGGGAGGATCTCTTTTTAAAAGAGACAGAGAGGCTAAAAAAAAAACATAGTTAGAAGCTGAAAAAGACTTTAAAACACGTGTTCAGACTTCAACATTGATTGTCAGACATGGTTTCCACCCATTCTGACTGATTACGGACAGAAAATGGACAAGAATTTCACTTTCTGGCTGTCCAAGTTTGATATATACACTACTCCAGAGACTTGCTGCTGCAACTATCTTGTAAAGCGATTCTACAAAGTATTCTAAAGGCTATTTCTAATTTGAAAGCCATGCATCCATTTCCTTTCAATTCTCAGTCTTTGGATAACTACAACTTCATCAGTTGATTAAAGAAAATTTCAATAAAACATGTTAAGGTTTGTGGCGTTAACATGGTTAAAGGTGGTGAATTTCAAGCGATGGGAGCACTTTTCTAAAACAATAATCAATCATTTGTAACGCCGAAAGGATGCAACGTACAGTCAGGAAATCCAGAGCACTGAGCTGAGAAAACTTGGAGCCGAAAAGACTGAGAACCAGCAGCAAGTCCAAGACCTGAAGAGCGAACTCAAGGTCCTGGCTGACAGAGAAGAACAGGCAACCACGGAGCTGCAAAGGCAAGAGTCTGAAACACGTGTCGGTGGAAACATTTATGTGACTCTGTTTCATTATTTGGAACTAAAACTAGCTTTACGTTTGCCATCACAGGCTGAAAGAAAGGATGAAGAAGATGTCCACTCAGATGAAACACGACGAGGAGAAAAGAAAATCCCTGCAGGTAGCTTATGAAACACGCAGGGTAGCGTAGTCTCATAGATGGGCACCCATTGTGAAAATAACAAGTCAGATGTAGATGGCTACAGGTCTTCAGCACCGATGATAAAAGCCCGTTTGACATCAGCGTTTTAAAAAGTCTTCATCTGTTCGACAGGCGGAGATCGATGCTTCCGCTGCAGAGGTGCGAGGACTGCAGGAGCAGCTG
>NW_023396875.1:0-99537 GCF_011125445.2 Fundulus heteroclitus
CATTAATAAAATCTATTTTCAGCACATTGAATTGTGTTGTTGCTGAAATAAACTTGCTTTGGCTTCTTTATTTGCCCAAATTAAACAAGTAAACAAACAAATAAGCAAAACAAAACAAAACAAAAAACAAGACAAAAAAATAAAAATAAAAAATTGCCCAAGTCTATTCGAAATAGATGTGGCCTCCTAAATTAAATACTGCTTTGTGCCTGAGACAACTCCACATCTGCCTAGAACAGGCATCATCAACCTTTTTCAAACCAGAGCTACTTCATTGGTGCTGTCATACAGAGCTCACCTTAACTTCACGTAATATAATCACGTTTTAATGCTTTTAAAGCTACACAAATACAAGTATGATTAAAAAGGAAGAGCAACTGAATAAAATAGCGTTTTAAATAAAAGCTCACTTGAGGGTTTTGCTATTTTTTCGACAGGCTTGAGGGCACCACGGTCCTTGGGCGGCTGCCTGCTGCCCGCGGACACCACGGAAATCCTGCTTGTAAACCACATTACCCCTAATGCATTGCGAGCTTTAGTCACCGCACCTTAGCCGGGTGGAGCTTGCGAACGAGGGGAACGTCCGCGGGTTGCCGCTGCCTGGAGTGGAAATTGTTTGACAGGAGAAGGAGGGGAAGACCTGCGCTCTCAGGGACCGACGCGACAACTTAGTTGCTTTTAACGCCGCGTCGTCGGAAAGCTTTCGAGTCGGCAGCAGAGGCCAAACACCGGGAGCGACAAATGATTTGTCGGAGTCGAAGCAGCAACAGGGCACGGAGCGAAATGTCAGCGAGCGTCTCAGCCCCGAGCCACGGAGAGCGCGACTAGTAAACGCCGCAACGCGGAAAAAACGTTCAGCGCGGCGGGGGAGAATGCGAATGGTGCGAAGATACCGAAGCCAAACAAAATGGAAACCATGTAGCATCGCTCCAGCGGTCCACATAGCTAGAACTAACGTTAGAGTAGAGAGTAGATAGCCAAAGGAGGAGCTAGCGCGCCAACTAACACACACATACATGTAAAGTTATCCCCCGGAGGAGCCCAAGCGGAGCCCAGGCAGGAGGCGTCTGTTGAATCAGAGGAGTTTATCAGTGCGGAGAGAAAAAAAGAAAGAGGACAGAGCAGAGGATGCTTCGGAGGACACTGAACCGTTGGGTAGGTTTGATCGGCATCGTTATCACACACACACACACACACACACACACACACACACACACACACACACACACACACACACATTATCAGCTTATGACACCCAGCTGCCTGACATTTTATCTGCCGGCACATGATGATGATGATGATGATGATGATGATGGGGAGGGGGGGACCAGGAAGCTGTGACTGGACCCCCCTGTTGTTAAAGCCACCAGAAAGGCGCATGAAAAACTGCTAACTGCTTATTTAGCGACAGCAAACAGTTCCTGTTACTGTTTCTTGGCGGTTAACATGGCAGCTTTTATGTAATTGTTACCCCCCCCCCCCCCCCCTTCCCCAGCCCCCCCTTCTCCAAACTATCTGCTGGGGGATTTTACGACACATGCATGCGGATGTTAGCTGAAGAAGTCTGCGCGTCCAGCAGGTCACTTGTGGCCATTTGCTCCGGCGCCATGTGCGTCTGCTCCATGTTTAACCTCCTGAAGGGGCTCATTAGGCTGAGGTCCCAACCCTGAAAAAGTTTCTGTGTCAAAGGCTTACATTTACTTTTACTCTGGAGGATTTGATTGTCCTCCGAGGTCCCGAAGCAGTGGACATCAGCACCGAATGGCTTACAGGCGCATTTAATGCAGCCTGGAGCTGCATGACATGGTTAGGCTTCTTTCCCTTGATAGGCGCATATAGATAACCTACAATGCTCTCTTAAAAGGTTTAATTATTTCAGTAATTCTATACAAAAAAAGTGAAAGTTGTTGCAAATCAATTACACACTCTAAGAATGTGTATCAAGGCTGTATTTCTGGTAGTTTTGACTATATATTGATTAAAGTTTTCAATATTACAGAATGAATGTTAACATGTTTTTGTAACGCCCAGACATGTGATGTGGGAAAAACTGCCGATAAGATGGTTTTCCAGCTGGCTGTCCCTCCATAAGGGAGATGAGCCACAAAAGGTCATTGCTGCTCCTGGGCATTTACAAGGAAAGTTTAGTGGAAGGAAAAATTACAGTAAAATAAAAACAAAAGGTGAGGAATTTACAGGAATGATTATAGCTTGAGAGGATTGTGAAGCTGAACGTTATTCAAGAGTTTGGGGGGGATGATTTTAAATGGCGTGACCTGTAGCAGGAGTCAGCTTCTTTCCCTAGATAGGCACATATAGATAACCTACAATGCTCTCTAAAAAGGTTTAATTATTTCAGTAATTCTATACAAAAAAAGTGAAATTTGTTGCAAATCAATTACACACTCTAAGAATGTGCATCAAGGCTGTATTTCTGGTAGTTTTGACTATATATTGATTAAAGTTTTCAATATTACAGAATGAATGTTAACATGTTTTTGTAACGCCCAGACATGTGATGTGGGGAAAAACTGCTGATAAGATGTTTATCCAGCTGGCTGTCCCTCCATAAGGGAGATAAGCCACAAAAGGTCATTGCTGCTCCTGGGCATTTACAAGGAAAGTTTAGTGGAAGGAAAAATTGCAGTAAAAGAAGATACACAACGCACAGGTGAAAGGCATGTGCTACGACGTTCTCATTCCTGGTGCCGCCTCTCAATCAGAGAAGTCACGAGTTTCTTACACAAGCTGCTGAGAAAAGTCGCCGGACTGAATCTTTCTAACCACAATACAGGCTTGAAAAATTTAATTCCGGCTATAATATGTATCACATATTCGTGACTTTTTTAATTGAATCACAGAAATATATTAACTTTGCAAACATTGATATTTATTCTAGTGCACCTGTCCATTTTTCCACCCTGAAGGTTATTTTGAAGGGTTTTGCATTCCTAGTATATTGATCCAGTGTGATGGACCCTTTGTACTCATGTCTTTTACATTTTTGTATATATTAAAATCCTATATGATGTGTCTATATTTAGGGTTATTTCTATACAAGTCAAAAGCATTTTTTTTGTGGCAGTTATCAATATTGTATATAAATTAAGATAGATTTTTTTTGAGAAATGATTGAAGTTGTCCCTGACAGAGGCATTTTTTGCATCAACATAATTTAATTTGTATTAGTTTTGATGAAATACCCATTAGTATGAACCCACATTTTCCTTCCATCGTCATGTGTTTCTCACCACTCCGCATGAGTCTCTTGGAAACCTCGGTAACTTAAATATTCCTGCACAAATTCACAGGGAAAGCTGAGGACGTGGAAAAGCGGGGCCTGTTTTGGATGTAGTTTGGTACACCACTGATGCGCATGTAAATGAATATGCAAAGAGCTGACGCTCCTAGCAAGACGCTACAGAACAAATGTAATGGCATCGCAGGTAGAGTGTAGAGTTATAAAGCAGTTGTCAAAGTGTCTGACAGGTTTGCATGAGGGCGGGTTGGTCACATTGTGCAAATTCACACCATGGGATGCATACAAATGCGAGAGCGGCCTGATGCAGAAACCAGTGGCTACAGAACAGCACCCACACGTCTCATCACACTGCATCGTGTTTTAAAAAGTCCACACCTGTGTCTGGAAGGCAGGTAAAACTTTTCTGGGGCTCTGTTGACCTACACTAACAGACCTCCGCTTTTTGCCTCTTGCAAATAAAATAATTTCCATACCACTCTGCATAGATGCACTATTTGCTTAGGCTTTTGCCACCGAGTATAGATACTAAAATCCCTGGTGTGTCATTTAGTAAAAGAAAGCAATACCCTGTTTAAATTAATCTATTCACAGATTTCACATTTTACTCTTGTACTTGATGTTGAATTTAAATATTTTAAAATCTGGCAGACACTGGGTCATTTATACATTAATGGCCTAGAATTGACAGACAGTGACCAACAGTGTCTCTTTCACCATACTTTCATTGTAAAAAATCATTGCAAAAGTTGGGGAATTTTTAGTTTTTTTTTTTTTTTGGGAAAGCTCATTTGTAACATTACATCCACTTAAAAAAAAAAGACTATTTTAGGTTTATAGTGGCTCTTTCCTGATGTGTTTTCTACGTGGCAGGAAGAGAAACAGAATGTGGCAAAAACAAAAATGAAACAAAAAGAACAACTCAAATGTGAACTAAGGTTTTCATTTGGAGCCAAAATCAAAATTAAATAAAAATCTGATCAATTGCACATCCCTTTACAGAGGATGTTCTTGCTTTTACTATAGATATATAGATAAATAAACCTCTTGCTGTGAACCTGTGCCTGAAAAGAGCCAGTAGAGCCATACACTCCACATTAGGCTACCTAAACTTAAACAAATGACTTGAGTAACCTTAGAAGAAGCCAGTAATTGAACCAATCATTAACAGCTGGAGGACTCCATTAAAGCATCAGCTTTTCAGCACTATTTCTGCAGTCCTTGCACTGCCCACAGATCCTTCTCTGCTGTAGTTCACTGGCTGTGGAGGACGTTCCTATGCGATGGACATAATCACGACGTCCCAGTCACAGATTGCACGGCAGTGTTAACCAGTCAGGCTGTACGATTTAACCAAAAATCAATTTATATTTCAACCATAACTGCGATTTAATTTGGACGTTTCTCTGCATTGACCACAAGCAACAGAAATGGCCTGTAGATAAATATGTTTGTAAACAAGGACTATTTAAAATCAGAATTAGGGATGTCATAAACCATTATTTTAGTAATCGCTTATTCTATCGATTATCCTGATGATTAATCGCTAAAAATTGACACATGCTGCAGATTTTTCACACAATTATTTAAGCTTATTTTATGAGTTATAGAAATAATTGGAAGAAATGCTAATTAACAAGTAATTAAATTATTTTTTTGAATAACAAGGATAAATCTGCAACTGAAACTGATCACAGACATTATTACTATTCTCTAAAGGTTAATAGTGGCATAGTGGAAAAAGAGATTATTTCTTTTGTGAAATTGTTTGCTTTGAGTAGTTTATTATGGGCTCTTAATTACTTCTTTCTTGCTTGAACTAACAATTTCCTGTACACAAAATGTTAATTAACAAAAAAAAAGTGATTTATACCACCAATATATGTACAATCAGTGGTTTAATTGCACCCCAGTCCCTTTCTGCTGCTTTAAAGCTCTGTTCATTAAAACAAGTTGATATTCAACAATAAAATTACATTTACAGTTAAATTTCAGGAGGCAATATAACTCCTCCTTAAAGTAGGGCAACCATCTGCAAAGCCAGGGTTTATACACGCTAAACCTCCTTTACTGCCACTTTATCATTCACTAATGCACCAGTTACTTGTTGTCAACGGTGGGCTGAATCCCCTGCACGCTGTGTGAGCAGTATAGATACCGACAGTGAAGAAAGCGAGGCAATATAATAATTATAGTGCCTGACCCTCCTCCTAGCGCCACTCTGAGTGTTGCCAGGTCAGCTGATTCTCCTGCTTCTGAAGAGGATTGCTCCTGTAATTTCTCCTCAGCGTGAGCCGTAAATAATATTTTGTGCAGAGCAGCCAGCAGGACTGTCACGGATGCACACTGCACTGTTATCTCAGGCTCTGGCTCTGTTGCCTCCTGATTCCCAGCACCCCCCCCCCCCCCCCCTTGCCCACAGGAGGTATGCAAGCATCAACAAGAGGTAGAAAAGATCCAGAGTGACTGCTCCAACCGAACGAAAACGGAGGAAGCTTTTTGTGTCCTGCTCGACTGTCTTCATGAAACATGGTTGAGGGAATGTGTGGTGCAAGGCTCTCTGAGAGGAAAGGGGGGGGGGCGGGGGGGCTCCAGCGGTTGTAATGCTCTTCACAGGAATGCAAAAAAGAACCATAGTTAGCCTTTGATGTTCATTCAAGGCCTTGAAGGCGGCAGTGTGATCTGTGAGAGGTGGAGCCTGGTGGAAATGTGGTAGTATTCTTTGTGGGATCCCCTGCTGCACAGGCACATAAAAAAAACGTTTTTCTTTTTTTTTTTACCCTTAGTAACTATTAAATCTCCTCCTACTCACTGGTTCTTTAAAATTATGCATGAAGTTTCTGTTTTATGTTTCAACTTTAGCGCATAAGAGCATATTGTACTCTTCGCTCAGTGATGAAGTTTGCCTTGGCTTCTTTGAAGTAAAGAAACCTTCCTTAAGTGCCTTCATCTTGTGCACAATGTCAGGAAATTCTCAGACATAAACACGATTGCCTTTTGTGTTAGATTAAAAAAAAAATGAAAGAACTCTCCTAAAAAAAAAAAGTTTGAGTTATTTGTTTAAGTCTAAAATACCTATCATTGCCTACTTCTAACATTTCACCTGGGAAAATGCATTTTTCATGGTCTTCTTATATGTTGGATATTCTCTGTTTCTTAACATTTTCTCTCAGGAACATTTGGAGTACGTTTTTGTTCTAAACTTGCAACTTTTGTCGGTGTGCAAGCAGTAATATCACTACTCACTAACTTGGGTTAATGATGAACAACGTCAACAAGAAAAGGAGCTACAGGTTACAGGATAGAGGTGATTTTTGCATCCAGCACACAATGAAAGGACTGCAGGATTATAAACGTTTCTGCTTTGAAGCAAATTTTCTTATTTTGCAAAACTGAAAACAAAGTACTTCAAAGAACAGGATGATTGTTGATGCATCCACTGCATTTTCAGATTGGATGGATTTAGTGAACAATAAAACCAAAATGTTAAATTCTCAGATTTTAATTTATGATTACATGTCAGAGCTGGTGAAGGGAAAATTGGCCAATTTAGATTTCTGGCTGATATCTGCATGTTTCACAACTTAAAGCAGGATCTTGGCCCCAACTCTGAGAACTGTTGGTCAATAGAATGCTTCTTATAATTCTGTCTCTTAAATCCCGACTATAATCCCAACTTCCGCTTTGCCGGTACCAGGTACTTGAAGCGCGGCGTGGGCCATTATTAGATTCTTATAGGATGATAACCTTCAGTGGGAACGGTACTAAAATTTCAAAGTTGATACTAAGAAAATTTTTTGAAGGCACATGGGTATTTTTGGTTAAGAGCAAAAAAAAAGTTAGAGGACAATTTAACCCTCATTTAGAAAAATACATCACTTAAATGTCCCTGTTTTGGTAAAACAGTAGATAAGATAACACTAATAGTATAAGTAATATGCTTAGTGGAAGTATGTAACTTTAATTTAGTCATGCAGTTGTTTTACTTTGTTAGAATTGCTCATCTTAGCATGGCACCGTGTGCTTCCATTTGTCTGCAAATCAATTTGCTGATGTTACAAGTAATTTTTTTTAACTCAGGGACATATAAAGGTTCAATGCATACAAAAAAAATGTTTCAAAACAGACTTGGATCTGGTGCATAAAAACACGTTTTTACAGCATAAACAAGGATCTGGTCCATGCAAATATATTCAGCAGCCGCGGCACAACGTCTGTCTTTCTGGTTATTTTGCATATTTACTTTAGTGATCAGTTCCACCAGCAGGTTAGCTTGTTTCAGGTTCCTCCTTTTTTCTGCTCCAATTGTGCCTTCACAACTAAAGGTAGAAGTAATGGAGGGGGGAGCAGTGGTTTGATTTGTTGCTTCACTATTCATTAACCAAGGGGCTGATTAATGTTTTCCTGCCTTGACTCGTACCACAGAAAGAAGTGGAAGTGCATCTCGACGGGGGAGTTCAGATCGACATAATTGGGCTGTCCTTGAAGCTAATATTTAAACAGATAGCATTGGCTTATGTTGTCTGGGAGATTTACTACTTCACTGTTACAGATTCAGGAGCTTTATTGAACTTTTTGTTCTCAAACATCCGTCTCGCAGCATTGGCGAAGCATGTGGCACCGTTCAGCATTTTGTTTTTTTGTCCTTCGTTTGCCTTTTGGGAAAAGTTTCTCTGAACAACACTTTTGTGTTCGTCGTGTCAATAAAGAGGGTCGCGTATATTTTAATGGCTGTACTCGACAGGCAGAGATGCTGAGTGTCTCTGTTATCGCAGCGCTGCGGTGGGAAGAAGTGGGACAGTATGGGCAATTAATTTATATTGATTTTGATGCAAATGAGTAACTTTGATTAATGCATTTTTTAAAATGTCGATTATATCGAGATATTGAATATTTTGACAGCACTAGGGGAAACACCACAGGATTACAGCATTTACACAACTTTACAAAAATGGTAACATGATCAAATGGGTTTAGTTTAAAACACGCAACATTAGTATGACCTTTATCATTACAGTTCAACATAAATAGTTGCACAACGTTTTCAGATTATTTTCTTGTTTTTCTCTTTTTATACATAGACACACAATTGAGTACTTAAGTAAACTTGCTTATTGTTCAAAATATTCTCCCTTTTCTTGTTCTAACCTTTATAGAGTAACAGAGAGACGTAAAACAAGCTATTATTAGCCGGTTAATTAGTTGGGCTACATGCTAAGGCAGGTGGCTTCCCTGCTTTACAGAAATTCCTCTTTCAGTATGCCAACTGTGCTTTCAAAAAACACTTCGGTGGGTGGTGCTCTTTCAGAATCAATGCAAAAACTTTGCAAACAGCCAAATTAATGTTGGTTACAAGCAAGTGAACGTGTAGGAGTTGCTTGCTGGGCATAAACACTGGAGAATTCGATACTTAAATCACGAAGTTTAATTGGTTTGAGTCTAGTTTTGTAGGGCTGTTGGTTCTGGGCCACTTCATCTTCCTGAGTTAATTTTTACATCAACCTGAAAGCTATATTTATCGATGCCTAACTGCAGTTATACTGCCTCTACTTGACTGAGGCCCTTATTTATCACAAACGTGTAAAGTTTTGCACGTATTTGAAAGCTTCATCGCCACGCTAGGGCGTGTTGTAGGTCAGGAAGGGGGATCGCATACGGCCTGAGATGAGGACACAAGCTCCTGGACTTGTACACAGTTAGATTAGGACCGTAATTCCATACAAGTGCATGTCTTATTGTGTATAGGTTTTTGCAATTTACCCATAGTAAACACTACAATAAACATAACAGCCACAATGTTAAAGGTACCTGCTTAATGTTGTGTAGTTGATTTTATTGACGCAATATGACAGCAAAGCTTGCCAAAGGATAACCACTCCGCTTGCTCTAAAATTCTTTCAGCCCTCACCGCCTCTCTCCCTGCAGCATATCACTCTCCTCTCACTCACAGCACAGTTTCATATCATCTTTCTCCTGTGCTGGTTAGAAAACCCAGTGAGCTGAAGGATCGTTCTCATTCTACTATGACATTTTTGAAAACCGAACAACTTTGATGGCACGGGGTTCCTAAGACACATCCAAAAATAAGTTGTTTGTTTTGACAAATCTTTGCTGCTTTCCTCTGATCTGAGTTGCCAGAAAAGCAGTGGGGGTACGGCGGTTTGCATTTTTTACTGTCTGGCCTGCTGGGCGGCACCTAGCTGCGAGGTGCACATGTGAACAAACTTTCTCAGAGTGATCCGTTTTTATGCAAACAACCAAAACCACAGAAGCCAATGATGATTATTTTTAATGAAAGCTTATAGGCACCATTCAGTTCATTACGTCACACTAAATTCTGAGAGTTTTGGACGCGAAAAAAAGGAAACTATAAGCTTTTATTGGTTGTTCAACAAAACTAAAGTTGAACCCATCAGAGCAGGATCTGATAGAGCAGATGTCAAGGACTGATAGTAGGCGGAATAAAAATACTTAGAATGCTTCAATGCTATTTTCGAAACTAAATTAGTAATATTTTGTGCATTTTTTTTTGGCATACACCAAGTTTTGGCATTTGTGTAGCCAGTGTAACCAGTAAGAGTATTTCCTACTAAGAATGCCTCTCTCTCTCTTTGTGTACATGATATGTACACAAAACATCAAAGGAGCTACGAGAAAGAAGAAATTAACCAAAACAATGACATTTCAAACACTAGGTGTCAATATCACATATTGATCCATTAAAGCAATCTAACTGCTTTTATTTATACAAACAACCATTATTTCGGTTGCTTCTAAAATTATTTATATGGTAATTCATCATTGCACTTGTAATATCTATAATGTATAAACTTGTTATACATTATAGATATAATGTATAATATAGCACTGTTATCTAAACATGGAGAAAAGGTGGAACTGGCTAATCAAAATTAAATTACTCCAACAGAGCATCGATGCCTAATCTGGTAGGTCGCATGCCTCACTTGCCTTGCGTTTATTATGAAATGGGAAGAAAGAGACCAGAGAGACGATTGTGTGTGCCTGTGTAGCAAAAACTGCTACTGACATAAAACTAAAAGTATGAATTAAAAGGCCACATTTCATAGTCTTTGGATGGACCGGAGGAACATTTTGGAGGTTGTGCATAGTTTTCTACCTGCCGTAAAACTAACCCACGTTTCAGATCAAACAACCTTGGTGGTGGTAGTGTGATTATCTGGGGCTGGAACCACGAGGTCTGTTCTAAACTCGAAAATCTGGAGCAATGTTAGGCCATCCGTTCCTGACCTTAATCCCAAGCAAATCCACGTCTGAATGGCCTTTCTTTTCTTAAAAGAGGACCGATATGGGGTGGCCGTGTCAAACCTTGGACCCTAATCCGATTGAGATTCTGTGGTGTAAAACAGAACAGGCTGTTTTTTGCAAAAGACAAACAACAATAAAAACCCTCCATTGTAGCTAAAACAAAGCTGGGAGACAGATATGTCTCCTAGAAATCATAACAGTTATCTCCATGGTCAAAGCGACCTGAAGGAAGCATATTGTCTACGAAACAGTATCAGCCTTGTGCTGGATAAAAGACATCACTTCTTTTCTCCCACAGAACACATTGTAGTTTCTTTGTGAGCAACAAAGCGTGCTTGGAAAGTAGAGCTATTTGATTCATCCGGCCTGTTTGATCAGAAAAGATTTTTATCGATCACAGCCATGCACAGTTTAGCCGCCATCACTCTTACAGCCGTGAACTCGCTGCTGGCGACCAGAATTGCTTACTCTGGTTTCTTTCTTTCCTTCTTTCTTCCTCTCCTCTCCATTCTCCGTCTGGCCTCTTGCACCCTGTCCAATAACGGAAATGCGGCCAAAGGAGCTCATCTGCAACACGCAGCAGGATAATAAATATATTTAGTGTGGGGAGGAAGGCGGTGTGAAGTAAAAGCCGGATGAAATATGGTGGAGGAGACTGCAAAGCCCTGCGTGACTCACTTAGGAGCAAGAGGAAAGCCAGAGTCGGGGGTACACCTTAGCCTTTTTGCACCTTCTTCTGTCACTTTTTCTGCCTAAGGGACAGGCTTTTTCAGACCCCTCGGTGGAGTGGGGGCAGACCCAAAGATAGCTAGCTTTTTATGGGAATTTCTACTTCCTTCCAAAAGCCAGCTTGAACTCTGTTTGTACCACTAAATAATTCAGATGGCCTCATTTATTTTGAATACCCCTCACATTGCTCCGCCTTTTTTTCGTCAATCTGTGTGTTTTCGTCAGACTCGTAGCGCTCAGAACTCCTCCTCGTCGTCCAGATAGGTATAAACATATCCCTCTTAATGTCCCTCTTGCAGGCTTCCCGCCTTGGGATTGCTCCGAGTGTTCGCAGTGAGATGTGGAGAGAATTCTGAGCTGTGTGGGCTTGGGCTGCGTGCAGTGGTTTCTCTCTCCGTCTCAGCATGTTGCAATGGGGAGAGACAACATCTGGGACGTTTCATAATTCTAGGAAGTAAACAGTCTAGTGGTGAGAGGTCCCCTGGATTTAAGGAGGAGGAACACTATTACGAAACCACCCAGGTTAACCTGTATTTTAACTACGTTTGTCTCAGCAAGATTCTCCCAGCCAATCACGTACTGTTGCTCAGTCACACCGTTTTCTGTCTTTATTGGCATAGTTCGTGGGAAGTGAATGCTTGTTGGGAAAGACAGAATCAAACATGTCCATCTTGGCAGTTAAAGGCGGAAAAAAGAAAAGCCACATTGCTTTTTGTCTTTAGTCGCGTTGCCCTCCAAAGTGGTATCCATGGATAATTAATTGAATAGCAATTACAGCTACTGTAGCACGGTCCGTTATCAAAGATAATGTCATCAGTAGGGCTGTAGCTGAGATGGAGATTTTTAAAGCGCGTCAGCAGTGGGATGCGCTTGTGACTGCCTTCTCGTTGCTAGCGCATGGCTTCGTGCCAACGGCCGGTGGGAGGAGAAAACTGTTGTAGTGTGTGCAGTTTAGTTAAGTTTCAGCCCAGGCTCCACATGAGAGCAGTGGCCAGATCAGGCACCTCCGTCTAAGTGGCCGAGTTTGTTGCACACACGTTCAGACGGAGTGAAGAAGCTGTGTGCACTTGGCTGGAAAAAAGCTTACACCATTTCAGATTACACAGCGTTAAACTCTCTTCAATTATAGATGAGTTTTACTAGGGTGCAGCATAAAATTGTCAGATTATTTTTTTTACTACCTTAAAACAACATGTGGAGGTTCTGGAAAATAGCCTTTGCAAGCTACTGTATGTATCCAGGACCTTTTGGAACAATGAAGTTGTCTGTAAACACAGTTCACTCCACATAGGTAAAGGTCAGCTACCACTATGAAGGTAAACCAAGGTTTTAAATTAGCCTTTTTAAAACCACAGTCATTTTCCATCATGCTCTTTCTTCAGTTTGTCTGTTTAATAAGATGGCAGAGTAACCCGAATGTTTTCCAACTGTATTGAGCATGCAGTAAAACAGCCCTCTCCCACATTTTACCACACACTGCCAGTCAGCTGGCTGAAAGATACATTTCCCCTGACTAACAACAAGACAAAGAACTCTGAGAACCTCATGCAAGATATTTAAAATGTAATCCTCCAAAGCATAATTAAAAATGGGCTTTTAAAAAACAAACTTAGTGCTTTGCTGTCAATTGAATTTATTTTTTAATGTTTTATTATGTTTTAAACAATAACAAAACCCAATAAACAAAACAATAATTATTTTTTTTCAATTATTTTGCCACATTTACTTCCCCAATGACTTTTGTTGAAACCACTGGATTTTGTTTGATATCTGGATGTGAATATTCAGACCCTTCTTGGATGTCTTAGTGACATCAAATCGTGGATTGACCTTAATATTTAGAATTTTAATGAACATAAAACTGAAAGGATTAAATTCAGTCTGATTCTACACCAGTTCCCTCTGTGATGAGCTCTGCACCCCGATCCCTCATTTAAAGTCTGTTGTCTCCAATTTACGTGTTAAAGCAGATGCTGCCCTTAGGTTTAATGACCACAATAACTCTATGGTAAAATCATAAATTTTCCCCATGTTAGACGTTTCTATAAAAATAATCCTCTCCTTTCTAGGTGTAACTTGGAATCAGAAATCTGTGCTGTTATAACTTCCCACTTGGATTATTGCTATTCTCTTTTTACAGGAGGTCCCTCTGTCACACTTTTAATCCAAAACATGACTTTTCATAACTGTTAAAAAGAAACATGAGCGCATCACAGCAGTATTGGCCTATTTGCACGGGTTGCCCATTTATTTCAGGATCAATTTTAAAGTTCTTCTGTATGTTTTTAAGTCTCTAGACTTACTCTAGACTCTTTACCACCATATTTGTCCAACCCGCTGCACCCCATCTCGTTTCCTCAGGTCCACTAACCAGGTGCTGCTGGTGGTTCCTACATTTTCCCAGAGGAAATTGAAAGGTGATTGACGTTTTCCATTGTGACCCCAAAGCTCTGGAACAAAATGCCTCTCCACATAATATAAGCTCCCTCAGTTGAAGTTTAAAAAAAAAAAAAAATCTCACTTGAAAACACACTTTCTCTCTGGCTCTTAAGTCACTGTAAATCTGCTGTTACCGGTACTTTTTAAACGTCTGATTTTGTTGTGCTTTGTCAGTGTTTATGGGGTTATAATTGTTTTTATCTCTGTGTAGTGCTATATTGATAAATATTGTATGGTAATATTGGTTTTCCCTACCAAACTGTCCTTTTCAGCCTTTAGCATTTCATCCAGACAGATAAAACAGTGCCAGAGAGACTGTATTGGTTGCTGCAGCTTCCAGTCTTTGCCTTGCATTTTGCTGTTTTCATTGAATGACATTTCTTAAATAGTTAATATATTACTATGAAAGTCTTAAAATTACATTTCATTTGATACACTTTGGTGAAAGAAAAATGTTTAAATTGTGGAATAGGCTTGAGGAAAATAAAATAACTGAAATAAAAAAAGCAAACAAACATTATTTTGTTCCTTAGTCCAATAAATGCCAGTGGTTCACCTACCATTCAACAAGGGGGGAGCCCCTCCAACAAAATGTCTGTGCATGTTCACGGTTAATTCTATTAAAATTAGCCTTTCTAAATAACACCAGATCGCATCCTGGGCTATTTCTGTCTCTAGGCTTGCTCATAATAAGTGGACATGAGTCCGCGTGCAGAGCTCAACTTTACGAGTGTGATGTCACTAATAACTGCTTGGCAGGAGGAAGTCTCAAAGGCAACTGCAACTCACAAGCTCCTGCAGTCTCTCTGCGCCACAGACTGACAGGTGTGTGGTGGGGGCCTGCTGTGGGAAATGTAGGAATTTGTCTCAAGAAATAGCCAAGGAGTGCGCTCAACTATGAAGTTTAAAATGTCCTCGGAGAGTCTGTGCAGTACAAACAGGTGTGCAGCCGCCTTTAGGTTTCTCCTAAGCTGAGTCGTCGCTCCTTCACTTTCCGCTCAGAGTCACCTGCGTTCACACGCAGGTAAACTCACAGTCCTGCCAGGAGAGAGAGCGCTCTGAGTCACGACATGTTTTTACCTGCCTTGGTAAAACGGACCCAGTTGCTGAGGATGGCTGCACTAAAGATTCCCATGGAGTTGGGAGCACTGAGCGTCTACTGGCCGTGAAGATGTCAACGTAGTCTGTTCTGATGGGGGAGCATGGGTGTTTAAAGAGAAACGCTTAAAATGACCAAGAATTATCCCCAACAGAGTTAGTATCACTTGTGTCGCAACCTCGGGATCCAAAGGGATAAATGTGTCCTTTTTCTGTTGTGTTACAACAGAAAAAGGACACGTTTATTTCATGTGGTGCCCCCATTAGTTCAATATTCAGACACTGTTTGCCTGATACAAATATGAGGATAACGTCTGTTTAAACTCAATTATTATAAACATTAACCTTCAATATAGCATGTTGCCAACAAGTAAATGGCTCTGTGGTCATTTCCAAATGTCCTACAAAAATACAATTTGCTCTGAGTGTCGCATATCACCAAAAGTCTGTTGGAAACAAAAATCCACCTTCCTGGGTCCATCAATGAAATAAGATGTCTTCATTATTCTTGGAAACACATTTCTGTTGGTAGATAGACCCCATGAATGGATCAGAAACCCAAATGTAATACAATAAAAAAAATAAAAAAATAAATACAAAATATTATAAACTCTGCCAGATCTAGATTTTAAAGAGATTTTCATTCAATCAATAAGTAGGAAGGAAGAATGGCAGGTAGCCTTCAGAATATAACCGTGTATAAAGATACATGATAGAGACAGAAACATAAAAAGAGAGACAGAAAGATGGATAAATGAGAGAAAGTTTAAGAGAGACAGACGATGGCTGCTCGCATAAAGCTGTATTCTGTGATATTAATGGAAAGCTAAGTGGAAGAAAGCCCCCACCCAAACTACACTATAATGATAGTACCAGTGTAGCTATTAGTGCAATTGTTTTTAGCAGTGTTTCTCTATTTTCTTTTCTACAGAACAAAATTGTTTCCAGTACGTAACAGATCGCAGACCTTTGTCAACATTTTGTGACTTGCGTCATTACTTCCAATCATGTCTGTTCATCATTTCTGTGGCCAAACAGTGGCCAGTTTAAAGCAAACATAAATTTGTTTAGATTTTATTTTCAAGAGGTTGGATTCTTACAGGCTCGTTCCCACTCATTTTATACAAAACGGACTTTTTGCACTGGTAAAAGCATGAGGTAGTCATTAGACATTAAAAAAGTTCCTATTGATACTAGTTGTTGCAGAAATAACTTGCAGAATATCTGTCTGTGGCTTTTCAAGGAACCCAGTTGATTGAGAAAGCAAGTTGCTGCGTGAAGTCTCGATGAGTTCCCCTCCTCCCCATTGTCAAGGGACATACTCTAATGTAGGCCAGTACCAGCCATTGGTACAGTGCACTTTGTGTTTTGTGCTGCTGTAGGGATGCTAGAAGAACAATGAGCCTTTGCCTATCCACAACAGCTCCTTAGGATCAGCCCTCAGTTCAAGCTGGACCATCGTTCCTCACTGGGGTTATTCATCATTGTGTGCAAGCTATGTGGCGTTTATGCGTTTGTGAATCCAGAATGAAGGTAAACTGTTATGGTATTGTTGTGAATCCCATATTTGGTGTTTTATGGATTCTGTGTCCTTTTTTTTTGTAAAACTTGCTAATATAGTCATGTATCATATGGGCTCTTCAATAGTTATCATCTGTCACTATAATGTGAAGAAATCTTGTTTTATGGAGTGTGTTTAATTATCAAATGCTTTAGAAAGGTTTTAATCTTTAAAGGCGTAATATACCTATATGAAGAGGACTGCTGTAAATGCTGTTTTTATTTTAGTTTTTTAAATGATTAAGGGAAAGAAAGTGTAAATATCTTAAAATGCATACAGTCCACTTCTACTCGCTGTCTTTTGATTGGTTTGATTGAGAGTTTTTCTTCCCGGTATCCAGACAAACTGTATTCAAACATTAGATTTATCTGTACCTGATATGGTTAGTTCAGATTTTAATTGGTTATCACTATACCTGCGCACACACTATTTAGAAAATGGAAGTTACGAATAGCTGTGGCCATGTGTCAAAAGTGAATTAAGTACATTTCTCCTTAACAGCTCCTCTTCAAAAAGGCTGTCAGCATCTTGCGGAACAGATCTGTGAAATTTTGACAAGTTTCAAAAGTGAAAAACAACACTCAGTTAAGTAAAATGGTGTCACAGTATGTACATAAAAACCTAAACCACAATCTAATTGTGACTTTATTAGATAAGCAAATGCTGCGCTTACTGCTGCAAAACAATTTAAAATCAATGTTACAGTTATAATGTTTATAACATTTATTGAGTGTTTTTTACATACATAAACATAATAATAATCTGTGCTTTTTGCACAAAACATGAAACCTTTTTTAGGAGGGAAAATTAACCGAACCAATTTTCACTAGAGCATACAAATGGCAGAGGACAGAACCTGTCTTACAGAACATCTGTGCAGAATATCCACCCGTTCTAAGTGCCTCATGTATCTAATATTGTTATATGACCCAGAAGTGATCATGTTGGGGATGACAAACAAGCGACCGACTCAGTACTACTGTAGCTTAAAATAATGCACCGTTTAATTTGTGTATGAAAATTCCTGTCTGGGGGAGACATGATCTCGTTTTTCTTCATTTCATCTCCATTAAAAATGTTCCTACATTGTATATCCAGCATCATAGATTGACTTTGCCTCGTGAAATGTCCCTTGCGGCTCATGCCACATTTAATAGCAGATAAAGTTGGCCTGTTAGAAATCCATTGAAACTGAGAGCATCATCATAAAAACCTGATGAAATTGATTAGAGGCAGCTGGAGCACATATTGTGTGTCATAAAAAGGTCTTGGTCATTTACGCTCACACAGTCACCTTTTGTCTGGTATCATTTTGGTCCATATTTGCATAAAATGACAGGGCATCGATTCTAAGCTCCTATGGCAACATTGACCTAATAATTAATGACTTTCTCATTGTAGTGTTGTAGGTACATGTGCAGGGAATAAAGAGGGTTTGACAGTACAGACTGTTCTTTGTACTGCTCCCTCACTCCTCATATAATGTTTTAAAGCAGTCTTTTTTTCCTCAGTCGCTTTCTTCAAAGCTAAATGGCACAGCTCCTGTGTTTTCTAGAAGCCTGTTTTCTTTTTTCTGCTTCCTGAAGCTTGGTTTCAAAAACCACAATAGGAGACTGAGATTAAAACCGGGCTCTACTCTATTCTTCTGGGTTTACAAGTTTCAATTTGGTTCAGCACTTTTGCAAGAAAAAGTAGCAAAAATCAATTTTTGGTTGGCCACAAATCTATACGTGTCAGATTAAATAATGCGCTATATACACCACAGTCACACTTGTTGCTACTAACCTTGTTTTCTGTCTGCATGCCCTTGTGTCGCCTCTAAGCCTGAACATGGAAACTGCTACAGCCACATCCATGTAAATCTTCTTTAGCAAATGTTAAACATGCAAATTACAAGATGCATAATAAAATGTCTATGCCATTTCTTTTTACATCATTAAATAAAGACAGATTTGTTGTTTTATGCTTGTGTTAGTCTGTTGGATGAAGACAGGACATGCTGAATTATGGTAGACTGAAGATGACCCGCAGCTCCTGTGGATGATTGCATTTGTTGAGTTGCTGCACTAAGTAGTCTCTGCTGGCCCTTCTGAACGATGTCTGTGTGCGAGGGCACACTCGGGTCCCAAGAAAGGGTGGTTCCTTGGAAAGAGAGGTGATCCTCAGCAGAGATTGTGTTGTTAAGGATGGTGAGGGGAGGCGGTGTGGGTGGTGGTCTCCAAAAGCAAATGGCAATGGGCTGTACTTAAACATTCAGTCATTCACTCATTCACGCAAACATTAGGTGCATGAAAGGTGCGTGGTTAGAATAAAAAGCCCAGTGGAAGGTGTGCATATTGAGCCGCTAAATTGTGTCGGGATGGAAATGAATTGGATTGAATGCATCAAGATTTAAAAGGGATAAGTATGAAGAGCTAAAAATGACCTAGCAGTTAAACAGTGGCATGTTTTTACTTTTATTAGTACCATCTGGTTGTTATTGACTGTTTTGATTATACTAATAATAAAAAATGTAAATGTTTATATATGACCTTTTTTTAATATGTTGCTGCAATCTATTATAAGACACGATGAAAGATAAACCAGTGAGTTTCGGATGCATTAGCAGTTCAAACTGAAAACATGTCAATGAATTTATTGACTTATTAATCAGTTACGCAAGTTATGGGTTATTAAACAGTAAGAGAGCTTTAATATTTTCCCCTGGTTTGTTGGTTGAGTAATGGATGAATGGGTATTGTGAGGTGGGGGTTGGGGTGGGGGAAAGCGAACTGTCACTGAACAGGGAGATGGAGTGACAGGACGCAGTGTCATCAGACCAGAGTCCTCACCAGGACTTTGGCAGTAGCTCAGTGCAGCTTTGCATTCTCCCAGCTCTCTCTGGATCATTGTTCCTCCTTCCCTTTGCCCTGTGCTCATTTCACAATGTGTTCATAATTCAATTTAGAGCATAACTCAATGTAAAGTTTCAGCCTCAAGTCAATTCTCTAATGCACCATTTTTTCTGGCTCATGTTTGCGTTATTGATCTATGCTGATGCTGTTTCATTAAGAATGAATCTACAGTCTGATATTGACACACTGACAGCTGACTCTTTTTCCTACTTGCTAATGTCATTGGCTTCGAGTGGCTCTGTTTGACCTTTGACGATGAGGCAAATATAATGAAAGCAGTGCTGTTTTTTCCCCCTACATTAGCATTTTATGCCTGATTTCCAGCTTCCAAGTGCTCACATGTGCATTTCAATCACGTATTTTCTTAAGAATGAAGTGGGCCCTGTAATCTGACCTTCCTTGTGTTTTACATTGAATTCAGTCTGTTCAAAGGTTCTTCTCTTATGCTAGCAGCCTATTGCAACAAGTACTTCCTCCTTTGCAATAGGTTGCTACCAAAATCTTTTTTAAACCTTTTTTTCCTGTATGAGAATGGGGGGTTGATTTTTTTTTTTTTTTGCAGGTTGTTGTACATCTTTGGAGCCGCAATGCTGACCTAATCCACTTTAAAAAGCTGTCGCTGTACTTGAACGACTATTAACATCAGAGCAAGAGTACATTAGCATGGCTGTAGCACATAATTGGTCTTTAGAGTTGTGTTGGGGATTAATTAGAACTTGTAAAGGCAAGTCAATAACCATTTTTGATTTCTTGACCTGTAAGCCTGAAATACAGTCCAGACTTCTTCACTTGTACTTTGACTTGAGGCTTAAATTTGCCAATTTTACCTTTTCGTTTGAGTTTTGTTCATATCACACTGAATGATGCCTGGTTTCTCATTTATACCTATTTATTTAAAAATAGGGTTGCACAATAAATCGTTTCACGTCTCCTTTTCTCACATTTCCTCCCCTCTTTTCTGGTAACCAGGTCCATCTTGTCCTGTTGAAGGTACTTCAGTGCCCTTAGTTTGATGGTCATTTGGACATTCACACCTAAGTGTGGACATGGCTGCGTTTTACATAACCATGTTGGCTCCATTCTCTAGCCGGTTTTAGCACAAGATGGGAAATGTTTCAGAATGCGCATTAATGATTTGGGCTTATTTATCTTGTTTGTACATAATTAAACTTAAGTGACTGTTTTAATGGCAGTGCCGTTATACTGCATACATTATGCTCCCGAGTGTTTCCTTGGTTATCTTTTAATATAACCTCCTATCAGAAACAGCCTTTGTGCAGCCTGCAGTCCAGGTGGCCGTCATTCGCACCTTCCCTGGCGTTTGTCCAGGGTCAGATGTTCATGGTAATCTCTCCGCTCACACCACATGCTTCACATCCCCTGCCAGTAGAATACTAATGATAATTTGGTAACACACAAGTTGTTGTACAGTACAGCTTGTACTGGAAGGGATAACTTTATCTAAGAAATGTGAATGGGATTTCTACTTGGATAATATTTTGAGTGTCGGAGTAGAACAGAAGGACATTGTTTACAGCATGAGTAAACTAATCCTGCTGAAAGTCACTCCTTCAGAACAGTCGACGTGTTTGTGTAATTACTATTTAAATTAACGCCTTCATCTGTGGTTTTTACTTCTAAGCATGAGAAATCTTGTGAAAGTGCACTCATTTTTTATCCTACTTGTAAAAGACCCCTGTCTAAACAGTTTTTGTGAAGTTTCACTGTATAATTATGCTCAGAAACAAAAAGAGCATATGTTTTCTTTTTTAGTTTGCTAATTCAGAGTGGCAATGTTTTTTTGATAGTAGATAGCCTTGATCTCCTTGCCCCTGATTACAATGCTTTCCTAAATTTACGGAAAAGTGGTATGGCACCAAGTCGATGGCCAGCCACTTTACATTTTTTTTAGGCAAGATAGGAGTCATTTTTTCAAACATTCAAATACTACAGGGAACTATATACGTTTCTGCCATCGTAGGTGCATTTTAAAAAAACGTTAAACGCAAAATACACAAAAGTTAGATATTCACTGTCAGACCACATATCCACTTATCAGATCTATCAGACTCATGAAAAACTGAACAGAGAAATATCTTTGACTAGCAAAGACATACTGTGTTTGTTTGGTAATTTTTAGCAGAGTTGTGATAAATTTTCAGCTAGTGCATTAGTTTATGGGATGGATGGGATGGGAACTCTACTGACCATTTTATGTCGCGCTCAAACATTGGGGCTTTTAAAATTTGTAATCCAGGGTGGGATCACCAGCACTTTGGTGCATGCATGATTCATTTTGCTGTGGGTCTTCTTTCTGCTCTCTTTGGTCAGACTGCATGTGAGGCTTTCAGGACGAGGCACCCTCTGTGGTGTTCCTGTGAGGCAACGCTTAGGGAAGTAGGAACAGTCTCACATCAGCTTTCGGTTGGTGCTTTCATGTAATGTTCCCATTAACAGAAAAGCTTGGAAGACTTGTTTCTAGTTGCTCTTTTGAAAATCGCTTAAAGGGGTCTTAAAAGTCACAAAATATAGCAACAAAGACACTAAATGGGAAACACAGGACTGTCGTCTCTAGTTTTCAATCCATCCAAGATTAGCGCGACGCACCATGCAGTGGCCACTAGCCAGTGTCCAGCTTCACAGCCAGACAGGAAGGAGGAGCAGACGGTGTTGGCTTTTCAACATAAAGTACATTTAAATGGTTCATGATATTTAAATTCATTTCTAGCACTGAATATGGTTAGTAAGAGTGTGCAAATATAGGCTATACATAATATAGGATATATATATATATATATATATATATATACACAAATTTTATACACGTTTATATACTTTTTTGAACGTGTATAAAAACAACTAATTGACTAGGTGTGGCAGGTTTTTATGACGTGGAGGTGTGCCACGATCAATTACATGTTTAGCGGAAACCCTGTGCTAAGCTAACGGTACAACACGGATCTTTGAGAGTGACATAAAAAGGTCAGTAAAGCTACTGTATGTGATGATCCTGTGACAGTGAAGTAGTAAACCTCCCGAACAACATAAGCTAACGCTAGCTGTTAATAACTTGACGGACACAGACAGCCCAATGAGCGGGTACTGCTAGGCTGAGCTCCCCCTCCCCCGTGGTGCAGGACGGCACATCTCTGCTATGCTCCGTTCTACTGCGGTACGGATCAACACAGAAGAATGTCCATCAGCTGACGGCTTACATGAATAATACATAGTGAAGCGATGAAACTACAAACAACAGAACAGTGCTCCCCACCCAGCCCCTTATCCGCCCGCCCCCCGGTCCATTGAGGCATTGGAAGCAACTATTGCTAGGCAAAAAGGAGGAACCCATAATCAACCTACTCTGCAACAAGCATGCAAAAAAAAAAAAAAAAAAAACAACAAGAAAAAAATCAGGAAGGAGTCAAACACTTTTTCACACCACTGGAAATGCGACCAATACTACTTTGCTTGTTTTACAATTTCTTGTCTTATTACTTAAAGGAGCAATAAGTGCAATTTCATTATTTTAGATAGAAATAACTAAAAACAATGTTTTGTGAAGAACTGAATGTGTCTTTTTCAGATGGCCTATGATTAAGCGTCACACCATCTCTCTGTGGTGTTCTCTAATCTCTTGTTTACATCTTTGGGCTGGCCTTCTGCCACTTAGGGCGTATCCCCTGCCTGTCCATAAAATGCTACTGTAAGGCACAACGTGGCTCAAAACGTTCCTTTGCTAGCAGCATTACAAAGTTATGAGTTGCTTAATTCATTTACCAGATATTTTCCTCTGAAGGGTCAAGTTGTTTTGCTGTGTTTTTATCCTTTGTAAATATGCGCATACAAGCCTATGGGTGAGAAGGGGAAATGGGTGCCGAGTGTTGGAGCGAGGGAGAGAGAGGCGTGGCTTGATACACATCTTCTTTTGGTCTACAGACGGGTGCTCAAGCTCCACCTAGTGGTGAAAAGTCGCTTATTGTTCCTTTTTAATTAGTATTTCACTTACGTCCAAAGAACTGATATTTATTTTAATTGTATTTTTTGTGTATGTTAACACAGTATTACAAGAGTGTTCCTTTTGTTGGTGGGAGTAGTGGCCTAGGGTTTAATGACCCGGGCATTTGTGCCTTGGAGAGGCTTCAAATGTCTGCACAAATTTCCCCTTTGTGGCACTATAAAGGGAAATATTTACTTTTTAATACGTCATGACATATGCAGAGAGGTGGAAGGTGTATTCATATAAACATCACATTAATCTAAGAGAGGCAGGAAGGTCATTATGTCAAGATGCTTCCCTGCACTGAAAAATCTAAGTGTACATATATATGATTCATATATAGCCAACTTTTGACTCTCCATTGTTCAGTTGGGAATTAGGATGCACCAATTCCTCTACAGTGAGTTTCAAAATTGCTAAATTAATATGATAGATCAGTGTGGGCCACAAACACAAACTAAGCAGATATTTTCTCCCATATTTACAAATTAATATGTATTTAAGACAGAATAATTGATTCCTTTGATTTGTTGGAATTTTCATGTCCTTTTGAGGCCAAGTTTATGTAACTTGTTTTTGTTTGAGACTTACATAAGATACAGAAATCCTGGAAGGTTATCACAAGCTGCTTTCAGATCAAGTTATGTGATTAACTGTGAAACATGAAGCCCTCTTTTCAGCTCACTTTGTTTTTTCTGTTTGCGTTCATAAACATGCTGGGATATTGCAAAAGAGCGCGATGTATAATTTATTGCACTGACATATGCACTGACATGGCTGAGTTAATTTCAACTGTCTAGATAAGTTACATTATGTGCTTTACGTAGTAAAGTATACTTGTTCTATGGCATCATTGTTATCTGCAACAGAGTCTGCTTAGCGTTGTGTATGTTACACACATCTGCTCGATCACTACCCTCTCAGGTTATGGCTGTGTCCTGAGGTTGATCAAAATTGTAACAGTGGTGTGTCGAATTCGACCCACTATTGTCTGTTGATGCCTTTTAGGTGACCATGGAGGTGTGAAAAACAAAAATAGATGAGGAACTGAAAGTATGATCTGATAGTAGGGGTGGGTACATTTTCACACTTGTACCGATGTAACTGGGTAATTAGGGCTGGGCGATTATAAATTATATTTAGACTTAGACAAACTTTATTGTCATTTTGAAGGCATAGAGTGCACATAAACTGAAATTTCGTTGCATACAGCTTACGATAATGTAATGAGATTGAAATTGAAATAAAATAACATTACAATATAAAGTGCAGCAGTGATAAGAATGTACAGTGCAGGAGAAAAACCGTTTAAAAAAAAAAAGTGTGCAGAAGACTGTTCCACCATGTTTATAGTGCAAAAATAGTGGTGCAAAAAAGGCATTAATTTTAAAAGTTCAATTTTGGCAGTGCAAAATAATAATGGTGCAAAAATGCAGTAAACGTTCAGTTGTGTATTTTTAAATTTAAATGAAGTGTAAAAGTTCAGCAACGTTGGCAGTGCAAAATAATGATGCGAAATGGTCATAAAGTTCAGCTCTGTGCATGCGTGATACCTACTTCCAAATAGCAGTTGTTGCCGTTTGCTTCTTTACTTGGTGTGCTGCTAGAACTTTCCATTCAAGCATTACTTTATTATTCCCACAACAAAGAGTGTTAGAATTCACGTGACTTGTTTAATGTCTAAACATCTTTAATGAAATTATGAATATGACCTGTCTCTCCCCCCCCCCCCCCCCCCCCCCCCCCCCCCCCTTCTGTCCTCCCCGCTTTTTCCTCCTCTAGTTTGGTGGTGATGAGGGAAGAGTTGACAACAGGACGATCTACGTTGGCCATAAGTCCTGTCCCCCCAATGAGGCTTTTATCCCTCCCAAGTTTTGCGATAACAGGATCGTCTCCTCTAAGGTAAGAAGCAAACTTCGGCCCTTGAACCTTGCTTATTGTAGTGGTAAAAGTGTATGATTGTCCAAGGTCATGCTGCTGGGCCGATGGCTTAACTAACAGCCCCTTTAAAGAAGTTAAAATGTGTCCCAGTGGACATCTAAGTGCCACTCCACCTACTTTGGGTACACAAAAATAAACGGATTGAAAACAGAAAAAAACATGACTTCTATATGAAGCAGGGACTTTTTTTTTTCATCGTTTTCTATTGTGCTAAACATGTTTTTTTTGCATGCCTGCTTTAAAACTGCTGGGTTTGCATGAACATTTGAACAAGCATACCTTACAGGTCCCTTACCCTTGCTCTCTGCTGTACTACAACCCTCCCTCCACAGCTCCTCTCCTGCAGCGGAGCCTGTCGCGCTGTTTCAATGTTTACCTATTTTTGTTTTCTGAGCAGGTGCCACTGAAGAAATTGGCAGTTTTACCTGTAAAGCAGGTTGTTTTTCCACTATTGGCAATCTGGCAATCTTGAGCTTAAATGCAGGTAGCGCTGTGCGGGGGGGGGGTTGGGGGGGTGTTGTGTGAGCTGCACTTACACAAGAGCGATTGACACACACACACAACCAATCAGAGCCAGACATTTCTCCTGGCTCTGATTGGTTGTTTTTTTCCGGGAGCGGTGTACAGCTTTTACTGGAAGTGATAACTTTATTTAAGAAATGTGAATGGGATTTGATAATATTTTGAATGTGAATGTGAATGGATAACATTTTCAGTGTCGGAGTAGAACAGAAGGACATTGGCTCCTACCAACATTTTTGCAAATGGTGGTAGTAGCCAGAGGAGCTTTGTTTTTCACAGATCTTCTTTCTCTTAACAATTATGTAAAAAATACATTTATACAAAAGTTACCTAGTGCAGGTTTAAATTTGCTCTTTATATGAGGTGAATCAAATTGAATTATCCATTCACAAACCTTGCAATTCACACATAGTGGTTGTGATGATAATTGCTACTTCAAAAAAATTGTCAAATACTTAACCGTTTTTCAATGTGTTAAAAAAAAATTCACAACTTATCTTTAAACTTATTCTTTTTCGCCCCCTCCCCAAAGTCCACAATTTTCTTTCTGTGACAATGCTGCTACCATTTTGGTCCTTTGTGTTCTTTAATAATTTATTTTATTGATGTTTTTAAAGATGTTTGGCCTCTGTCTAATGATGGACACCTCTTTGTTCCTAAGAAAATTACAACAAAGAAATCCTAATCTTTTCTTATTTAGAAAATTCAAAACAACATTTGTCAAAAATAGGCATTTTTTGATTAAGAAAAGACAGAATATGGTGATGTAAAATGTGCTGCACAGAAATTTCAAATGTTACTCCATCATTTTCCTAGTCCTTTTATTTCTTTGTTTAGTTTTTAGTCAGTTAATGTAAGGCGTCCTTGAGTGTTGAAAAGGTGCTAAATATATGTATTGTATTAAATATACTGATATATGTGATACATTGGTAACACATAAATATGTTTCATTGTGATACAAAGTATTACATAATTTTGTGAAAAACAATATATTACACATAATTCAAAAGGCAGTATACAGTGTAATACAATGTAAAAGGATGATTGTGGCTTGGTGACCAGAGTATTAATCTTGCAACTGGAAGGTTTTGGGTGCCAATGGTATGTCAATGTGCCCCTGGGCAAGGTGCTTAACCCAAAGTTGCCTTTCAGTCTACATATTGGTGTATGAATGCATAGGCATTATATTTTAGATTGGGTAAATATAGTGTAAGTTGCTTTGAGTGGTTTGTAGAAAAGCAAATATTCAATCCATTTGAAAATGTAACTTGTTTTGTGCAACGAAATGACCAGTTTAGAGCAAAATATGCCATATATATTATAAATCATTGTACATACCCTTTGGTGAAATTAAGCACAGTTTTCTGGCATTTCTGACATGAGGCAGAATGAGTACAATTCAGTTACATATATGACAGCATCATCTGCATACATTTGGCACTGAACATCTTTACAGCTTTCAGGTAATCTTTTAATATATAAACAGAATAGCAGTGGTCTCATTATCCACCCATTTTACAGCTTTGAAAGGTTGTTCTCATAATGTGATCTGGTAACACGCTGCTCTTCCTTTTGAATAAGAACAAAACCAATAAAGAGCTTGTTGTAAAATTGTAAGTATTTGAACTCTGAAAAGTCAAGAAGAAGATTATTTTACTGTTCTAATTCAAACTTCTATGACTTATTTTGCTCTAGGAGCAAACATTTAAAACAACCAACTGGACAAAGAAAAAATCCAAAGTTTCAAAACTTCACATCATAATCTGCTCAGGACAGATTTGGGCTCCCTTTTCGCCTTTCTCTTTGGCTTATGGTATAATGAGGATGTAGAGGACTGTGCTGCTTCTGTTAGCCACAGAGGCCAGTTTAAAATAGGACGTAGGGTAGAGATCTCTTTACATTCTAGTTTTATCATATGGAAGTTCTTCACTTTGTAATCTGAACGGGGTTCTTAGCAAAAAGAGGATGCATACAAAAAGTCACACTGAGACATAGCACACCTCAAAAAATGGACTGATGATTTAGGAATGGTGTCACATAGAGCTTAGAGAATAAACCAACTTAGTAGTATACAATGCAAACATCTATCCCAACCACAGTCTGGAAGGTTGATCAATTTTCCTGACTGAGCCGAGGTGGAATCCAGCTTCTTTAATGGACAAAACCTTTCAGAATATTTAGTCTCAAATCACTCTTTCATCAGAACTGGCACTTCTTCCACAAAGTACGTGATGAATTATGACAGCAGGTTGAAGGCACATGCTGATCAAGTTGCAGAATACATTCAGACTATTACTAATGCTGGAGTCTTTCTCTGGCCATATAGGAATATAAGAACTATATAGCACTTTTACACCTGTGCTTGACTGTGAATTTTGCTGTCCCTGCCTTTGGGCATGTTCTTGTCCTGTTTAAGTCGTTGAATGCAAAATGAACTGTTGAGCACCCCAGAGCATTCCCCATATTTCTGTCTCCCCTCCCTCTTCCAATCCACGTGCTTGTCTTTGCTCCTGACAAAGGACGATCATTTGTCTGTCAAGGGAGCACTGACTGACAACCATGTTTTCAGCATGGTTGCTAATGATGAACTGGAATGCTTTGTAATTTGGTTGTTTTCCCATGGGCTTTGAAAGTCTCCCCCCCAGCTCCCACCTATCTATCCCGTGTCAACAGCACGCTCAGACAGGTATTGCCGGCTGGTTTAGTGATACCATAAGTAATAGGGGTGAGAAGGCGGAGTAGTCTGTGCATAGGAGAGATGGCCATGGAATTTATAGTGGTGCAGACGGTCTCTGTGAACAGGGGGCAATCAATTGGCTCCTGCCGTCATGTCAAGATAAACAGTCCTTAATTACCCTGGCTGTAGTGTTTATGCTCCCCGCTGCCTCTGTACTCCATCATCTTTTTGCTTTTGCACTCTGCTATGACCAGTACATGCCTTTCCTCTCATGCTTTTGCTGCTCCTGCACCACCACACTCAGCCCCCACTCACTGCTGCCACCCCCCTTTTTCTCATTACTTTTACTCTTTTTCTCTCTCGCAAAATGAGATGGGCCATTCTGCTGCCACTGCATTTCAACACTCTCCCCAAGCAGATCTTTCCCTATGCAATCAGTGCTTCAGTGCTGTTTTTGTGCAAGTGCTTTGTAAATGTAGGTGCAGACATGTGTTAGCGTTTGTGTTACATTGTTTTGCTGAACAGTTAGTTCCTGTTGAGACTGCACAGAAAGTCAAGCAGATAAAAATGTTTCTTTATGCCTGCTCATAGCAATGGTCACGGCCACTTGAACAAGAGCAAAAACAGCTTGATTTTGTTGTTCGCGCCACAATAAAGAGTTTCCAAATAAAGGATATAAAATAAGGGCCCCCTGCTGGATCCACTGCAGTTTGCTTACCAGGCAGACCGTCAACCTGAGACTTCACTTCATCCTGCAACACTTATACTTTAAATGTCTTCATTGAGAACCAAGTGGAACCAAAGTTACTTCTTTTTGACAAAAACCTACCGATTAAATAGGGTTCTGTATGCTGGTGTATTTACGGTCCCTCAAGAGCTGGTGTTCCCAGCTAGTAAGTACAAAAATAGATTTTTTTTTTACTCCAGAAAACTGAAAAAAAAAAAATGCTGAAACTCTTAAAGGTTATAACCCTATTTGTTTAGAGCCTTTGTCTGATCTATTTAAACCATTAACTAAAACATTAATTCCAGGCTGCCGTCCGATGTTTCTTTACTCTTCTTTATTATGTCACTGCCTTCTCCTTTTTAATGTTTTTATCATGTAAAGCACTTTGAATTGTCTTGTTGCTGAAATGTGCTGTATAAATAAACTTGCCTTCCTTTTTCCGAGCTCAATTTGTGGCAGCGGCATTTGATACTGGCACTTCCGGTGGCAACTGTGGCACTTCCGGTGGCACTTTCACTGGCATGCGCCTGCCAAGACGGTGCCACGGCTCTTCCCGCACTGCTGTTTCTGTTTTTGGGCAAACTGCTTGTTATAGATGCCTGTTAGACTATAACTACTTCCAAATAATCATATTTTATTTATATTATTTGCAATAAAAGCTTGTGGAACTTTCGCCAGCCGCCTGCCACAAGGTGTCCCAACGCTGCCAGTCCAGCTGCCGTAACTAATAGCAGGTCCTCTGGCAGGGTCCGAAATTAACACTCGCCAGTCGCCAAATGCGAGTAAATTTCCCGTTTGGCGAGTGAATTTCAGAGGGCTAGCTGCCACATGGCGAGTAAATGTTTGTACCAAATAAAATAAAAGTAACATAAAAATAACAAAACCCATACGATCCGTTCACAGCTCTGTCCATCCAGAGCTCAGTCTAGACCCGCCTTCTGCGGTGCTGGTTCAGCTTCTTTCACATTCAGAACCAGTCATGGCTGAACGCTGGATCAGAAAACAGATCTGCTAACCAGATACAGTCTAAAACGCCAATTAGTCTGTTTATAAGTTTCGTTCTTGTTTGTTCTGTTTTTTTTTTTTTTTTAACTACCTGCGCTGCGGTTCTGTGCTTCACCGCTCTTACTGCGCCTCCCCCGCCCCCTCTCGGAGCAAGGTGCTTTTATCAGCGGCCAGCCTTCAAAACGTGAATCGCTACGTTTAATGTCCTTCCACTCGTACCAAAATGTCCCAATTAAAGTCAGTAGGAGAGTCGGTAACTGTTTTCATGCTCTTTTGTTTTTAACGACACAGAACCAGCGGTGCTTCAGTGGGCGTGGTGCGTTGCGTTTGAATTCAGGTGCGCAAAATTACGTTACATGTAACCTGTAACATCGGGGGCGCAGCGCACGAGGGTAAAATCCAGCAGCGAGATCAGCGTAAAGACGCAGCGTGAACCCTGAGTGCTTTAAGTGTTGCAGCTGAGGGGAAAATTTTGAACCATACACAGGGGCGGTTCTGGACAGGGGCCAACAGGGGCCTATGCCCATGTAGAACTGTTCCTGGCCCCTGTTATGGCCCCTGTACTAAAAACATGATGTTAAATTTCTTAGGATGATAAAATGCTGACAAAGATAACGTGACTGACTGGTCATTTGGATCAGTTGCATTTTTTTCGTTTATGGTTTTACCCAATAATAAAATAACAAAATAATTAAAAAATAGATATAAAAAAATAACAATAATTAAAATCAAGCTGTTTCACGTTAAGCTCCCGCTGTATTGAGAAAAGATCAGGGGTCTGCAACCTGCAGTTCCAGAGCCACAATTGGCTCTTTGGCTTACTTAATATTTTAAACAATGAAATGTTGACCTGTTAAGTTCCCCCCCCCCCCCAAATCTTTTGTTCTGTGCCCCTGTGAAAAAACACTGCACCACCCTGACCCACCCTGCTAAATTTGGTCTAGAACCCCCACTGACCGTACTGACTTGATGAAACTCTGCCTCATTCACAAATAAGGCCAACATGGATAGAATAATGATAATCTGTAGTGTTTTTTATCGCCTGGATGTGAATCTGATAATTCATATTGTGTCTTTTATAATCAACTACAATATATATATATATATATATATATATATATATATATATATATATATATATATATATATATATATATATATATATATATATATATATATATATATATTTTTTTTTTTTTTTTTATTCAGGAAACAAAGATTTCTCTTCCAGGTTCCAGTCAGCCACGCCCCCAACCACGCCCCCCACAATTAACATAATTTCACTCTTAATTTTTATAAAAGTTGAGGTCTGGTCAAAATTAATATTTTGGCCGGTAAAAAATATGCCTGGCCGGTTGATTTTTACATCTACCGGCCAACTTGGCCGGTGAATAACAAAGTTAATTTCGGACACTGTCCTCTGGCACCTTGTGGCAACTGCAGTGGCATGCAGCTGCCAATGCCACTGCAGCTGCCACGGCTGGCGAAAGCGCCCCTCTTAGCTGGAGCTGCCACAGGTACTGCCACTATAGCTGCCGCAAATTGAGCCTGGTGTCTCTCCTTTTTTGTTCAAAAAGGGGACGTAACTAAGAAAGCAATTCTCTAATACGACACTGTGAAGAAACATTAGGGTGTCTTCACTTTTCCTTAGTTTTTGTTTATGCAAGGTTAATTGTGTTTACCTTTTTTAATTTAAACACTTTCTTTTTTTTCCAGAGGAGTATGTACATTATACGTCAATATATGTATTCACTTCCTAATAAAAATCTCTATATTTAATGGGGAGTCCTACTTTTTCATCACTGTATGTTTGTCTGTGAATAAATGTCTCCTTAGCTGTTTGTTCATTTACCAAATTTTTAAAAAATCCTGCAGAAACTTTAGGTACATTACATCAAAGTACTATAAAATTCAACAAATACCTTTTAACATATCTGACTTAGATGTATGTTTTTGTCTTTTGCAGTATACAGTCTGGAACTTTCTACCAAAGAATCTGTTTGAACAGTTTCGAAGAATTGCCAATTTTTACTTCCTTATCATCTTCCTGGTGCAGGTAAGGGCAAACTTTCAGCGTGCTAAACCAAAACAGGTACGCTAATGAATGCTTTTTTTCAGAATATTAGGAAATAAATGTATCTTAGCCACTAATTAGGATGTAATTGGGCATGGTTGAGTTTGCCAAAGTATACTGTGCAAACCTGTTTGACAGTGGCTGAGGGAAAGAATATTTATTTACTCAAGGCAGTAAGCTCTGTGAAACAGTACTAGGATGTGACAGCTATACGTGCTCACAACGGGTAGTTTTACATTTGGTGCTAAGTTGAAGACATCCAATTTTTTCTGTTTAGCTCCTATCACAAATTTCTCACACTGGATACTTTTGGCATACTTTTTTTTTTTAGGAAAACATGTGTTGAAGAAATAAACACCCTAAATAAACATTAATGTAACTTGGGATTCCAATGAAAAATAAGAATAGTCTGCGATCGATTACAGTAGAAGTATCAGTTATACAAGCATTGCTATATCCACATAGTTACAATTGGTCTTCCGTTCACATGTTGAAATAAGATTTTTGCAAAAATTTTGTCTTATTTGGTTGACCGTAAGCCAGTTAACTAAAACTTTTTTGACAGTGACTTTGAGTAATAATTAGGGATGGGTACTGAAACCCGGTATCAAAATGGTCCCGGGTCCACGTCGGTCGGTCTTCCTGGACCTACAACCTTCAGCCTTATCGGTCCTCTTAACATTATTAGGCACTGTGAACAGTCCACGCTGTGGACTGTGGTCATACTGTCAGTAGCGTGGACTCTGCGTTGATGCCCACGGACAGTTGTCTGCGCAAGTGTGTGGGGCTTAAGGTCGTATTCAACTTTCCAGGGAGACTCTAACTCAAATGTTTTGTCACCAAGCCCCTCCTCCATAAGATGTACATCTGCAGAGGAGACTGTTGGGAGGGGCTAACGTCCTACTCTCACTTGTTCGCCTCGCTTTCTCATCCAACACAAGGAAAGGTGCCCTGCTAGCTGATAAAGGTACAATGGCAGAGCGAACCAAAAAGGTCCAAAGTTTGGCTGCCATTATTGCAATACCTAGCTTTGCTTGCAAAGGCAGGAACATAAGTAATCTGACAAAACGCCTTGTGAAAATGCACCACATACAAACAGAAAGATACAGCGTTCCACCACCCGAGTGCAACAAGCTTTGCCTCTGAATCAGATACAGCAGGTATGTATATCAGTAGGCACGCAAAGCAAACACACGATGAAGCATTGACATAAGTTTGCACTCATTCTTACAATTAATATGTGTACGATGTTTTAATCATGACGTTTAAAACAAACAAGAAGTGTACACGTAGGATAAATTATTTGCATATTTAATATGGGGCTTCTATTTTGGACAGGGTAGTTTCTTTAGTAATTTATACAATTATACAACATACTTTTTATTTTAGTTAATCTTTAAAGTCTTGTCTGTCATTTGTTTTTTCACCCTTTTGTTTGAATCCGACCCGCAGAGTGAGCCATGAGAGCCGCGAAAAATCTTTATCTTTTAAATAATTTATTATTATCATTATTATTATTATTATTTTTCTCTTGGCCCTAAGGGTGCCATATACGTGCATGACAGGGATGGTGGTCTCAAGGCCACTTTTTCCCAGTCTTGGTTTTTGTCTGGGCTTCGGAGTGTGATGCCTTGGTCTTAGACTCTGCCTTGTATTGTTGGGCCTCAAAAAATTTGGTCGAGACTGGTTTGAGACCCAGTACATTTTTCATATACTAATTTCCTTTGATCTCTGCTGCAAAAGCACAAGGAAAAACAAAGCAAACTGAGTGGAGGTGTCCCCCCGATCCGTCCCCCATAAGTTGCCTACAAAAGGCGAGAATCAACATTGACGGCAAAACCAACAATTAATGCTCTGTAAGTTCGACTAATTTACGTTGGAGCTTGCATTGATTGCAGCGCAGTCAACTGGGTCCTCTCTTCTGCGCTCCCGACGCAGGGGATATAAATACTGCCTGGGATAACTTTGGCACGACACCTGAAAGCAGGCAGAACTGACTATTGGCTCTCCAACTCAGAAAGTTGGATTTTTCTCACCAACCCGACATAGATTCATGCTTTCTGCTTCTCACACGTTACATGTTTATGTGCACATTTGTAAAGCTGGGAGTCGCTGGGAATCGCTGGGAGCACTCAGCTTTGAAGTTATGTTGTTCTGAGCTCTGTAGGTTCAACTTTCTGGGTAAAAAAAACAAAAACATGAGGATGACTCTGACTCCTCAGGGGACCTAAACAGCAACTCATTGCTGAGCCTGTCTGTGTTAATGGGGGGGGGGGGGGGGGGTGTAATCAATAGAGAAAGAAAAAAAAGAAATAATAATGTAAGGGGTCGTTCACAATTTTCAGCCTTTTCAGCCCTGTTTCAGAGAGCAGCCTAATCCCCGCCTTCTGTGGATCTACTTTGGCCGGTTTTCACTGCTGCTGTTCCAGACACAGCCTGAGCCAGAAAGGTGTCCCCCACCACTTCCTTCCTGCATGCTGAATAAGGCCCCAAATAAAATCAATAGGATAGTAGCTGTGTCATGTTATTTTTATCAGTTTTAACACATAACAGTTCTGAAAAACTGCTTAGGTAAGTTCTGAATTTCCCTTACAAAACAAGTGCGCAGAAACTTCTGAAACACAGCGGTTGCTTTGTATACAACTAGTCCACAGATGTCACAAAACACTGCATGCGATTGTGACTGATATAGGGTATTCATACTCAGGTAGGTTTTCTACCTAGTCGACAAGTTTTAATTAATTACAATACTGAAAATTGTGACCGACCCCTAAGTAGGCTATCCTCTCCCTGTTGACTTTCCCAGATGTGGAAGATAGTAGTTTTATGTAATCAAATTAAATTTATTTACAGTTTTTTTTTAAAACAACTGCAGTTGGCTAAAATGCTGCAAACAAAAATGACACAATATAACAATAATTAAAAGTTAAAAACAGTGAAAAAAAACAATACAAGACTAAATTAAAACATAAGTTAACTCCCATGCTACATCAAAAAACCAGTGAGTAAGAAACAGATTGAAACTACCAAGTATACATCTGAATCAGCTCTGGGTTTTTACAGAGAAGAGTTCTACTGTATCCTAGACTCTATCCTAGAGAAGATGCAAAAATTACTGAGGTTTATGCAAACAGGAATTCAAACAATAAAAGAACTGGGGAAACTCCTCCCTGGCCGTCATTACAAATGTTGCACCAGATTATTTAAAAACCAGAAGTAGTTTTAGTTGAAGGATGAACCTTTTTTTAATTCAGCATTTTGTGCTGTAAATTTGCTTTCTTTTTTTTTTTTTAGGAAAAAAAACAAAAAACTGTGTCCCTAAATATGAGTCTAATTCTAAAGATTTGGTCTCGTCCTCGGCAGAACCGGTCTTGACTCCATCACTGGTGCATGACCTTATTGTTTACCATAAACTGTCTTGGCGCCACACTTATTCTGAGTACTTCCTTCAACATTATTAGAATTACCTATAAATTTAACATCAATCTAATCCAGTTATGATGTTTGTTCATTGTGTGAATGATCAATTTCTGCTTCTTGATGCATCAAGGCATAGATTCTATCCCCCTCTCCTCGCAATTAGTTTGTGATTTTTAGCTCTTGATAGCTAGTTGTATATTCATGCCCAAAATCATGAAGTGTGAAATATTAGCCAAAGGGAGCACAAGGCAGCTGAAAACGCAAACAAAAGTTGCAGAAGAGTTATTACATTAAGTTCTGAGCAGCACATTTGGGCATCAGTGCAAAATACTGTAGCCACTTAAGTAGAAAGTAGTGATAGTGAGATCTCCAGCTTCAAATGAGTATATAAAGTAAAGATTTATATGTGAATTTTTTCAATGAGGAGAAGGACAGAAGAATGT
This sequence comes from Fundulus heteroclitus, assembly GCF_011125445.2. Classification (NCBI taxonomy): domain Eukaryota; kingdom Metazoa; phylum Chordata; class Actinopteri; order Cyprinodontiformes; family Fundulidae; genus Fundulus; species Fundulus heteroclitus. The sequence continues at coordinate 36,074 of NW_023396875.1, forward strand.
TGTCTGAAAGCAGTGGCTCAAAGACTCAACGGACCACGCCCTACTAAGGAAGTTAAAGTTCTGTGGTTAGCACAGCCTGTCTGTAAATCACCATAATGATAAATGACACTGCCACGTCACTCAAACTCCGAGTTTAAATTCCCCCACATCAACATGGTTTTTGCTAAAAAGTAACTTCAAGCTAAAGCTAAACATGTGGTGGATTGAAGGGAAGTTAAACTACACAGATGGCCCATGCAGTCAAATATTGTCTTTCATTTGGCTCATTTATGAGACCGTAGCGCAGGAACTAGGGAGTTCCTGTAACCGGCAGGTTGCCGGGTGTAGCCCCCCGTTTCATCTGCTTCTGTCTTTGTGTCCATTAGCAAGACACTTCATCTGCTTTGCCTGCTGTCAGTGATCAGAGGGCTCCGTGGCGGTGATTGTGTGGCAGCCACACTGCTGTCAGTCTGAACCAGAGACCACCGTCAGTGTGTGAATGAATGGATGAATGAGTGAATGTGGTGTAAAGTGCTTTGGGGTGCTCAGGACTTGATAATGTATTATACAAGTGCAAGTCATTTACCATTTATGCAGATTCATGGAAAAATACATAGAATAAATTGTGCTTAAACGTTTTTTGTGGATGCCTTTACATTTTTTTTTTTATTTTTTTTTTTATTTTTTTATTTATTTTTTATATTTTATTTTTTTTTTAAATGTTGCACTTTCCATGTTAAAATCAATATTGGGAAAATACATTTTTTCTTCTGTTCTCCTGTATTAATCCTGTCTGATGTTAATCGCTGCCTACTTGCCAATAGCCAAATAACAAAATGTCAACACATTTCTTATAACTCAATTGCCTTATAACGTAAACCTAAACAGTTTTTGTTAGCATTTTCATAACAGCTTTTCTTATTCCTTAATGTTTACTTGCAAATAAAAGCAGCCAGAAGTTGATGTTTAGAAAAAATATCCTTTCAAAATAGAGGCATGCGTGACACCGATTGCCAGAGAAAGGTTAAGGTGGGCAGGTCTTCACCATGCATTTGGCACATAGTAGACCAACAGTAAGAGACGCCGCGGTGCAGGAGAGCCTTGAAGATTCAGCTGAAAGGTTTGGCACTATTTTACGTTCGCTCAAGTCAAAGACCAAAATGTGCAAGACTCTTAGATAAGTCAGCAAATGGAGAGTTTGTAGATGGAGTGTTTGGATTTTTAATGACTTGTCAGAAGTAGGCCAAACCCTAAACCTTTGTTATATTTTAAGATATGTTTACAGCTGGGTGCCTTAGTTTTATACTTTACCTCCTCAGTGGTATGCTGGTACTTTGTACTGTCATAATCATAAAAATACCTGAAATACATTCTACCAGGCTGTTATATTGCTTGAGAAAGCATTTTTGTTATTGCTATAGCGAGTTGTAGCCTGTTTGAGCAATAATTATGAAGTTCTAAAACAACTAGTTTGTTTGATTCTTATAAACACTGAACATAATAATCATATCTGCATTAAAAGAAAAACTTTTTGTGTTATGAGGCAGTTTAAACATTTCAATTGAATCTATCAATGACATTATGTGGACGATGGTTAGAGCCGTATGTACTAAGTTTACCATATTCTCATCAGTAGGATCTACCAAGTAATCTCATAACTACAATATTACTTGAAATAGACACAAAATACACAAAGCCAAACAACTGAGACACAGTGACACCCATTCAGTGTAGCTTTAGATTTAGAGGCTTTGGTTGCTACGATTTCTGAAAAGTTTCTAGCTTAAATCAGACTCAAATCAAAATCAAATCAGTTTATTTATGTAGCGTAGATTTCAAATTTTCCCTCAAATTAAGCATGCATGTGGCGACAGTGGATAGAAAAACTCCCCTTTAACAGCAAGAACCATCCAGCAGAACCAAGCTCATTGTGGATGACCATCTGCCATGACCAGCTGAAGGTTAGAAAAGACAGAGAATACACACAAAAATGACACAGATGAACCGATCAAGAATACTTTATATGTTAGAAAGGGTAATGCCAGACTAGCTCCATATGTCGCTGTGTTAAGGAAAGACCACAGTTTAGCTGATAGGCTCTGAAGCAGTTTTCCGGTCAAGAGAATGAAAGGGAACACAGTCAGTAGCTCAGCCGATCTGCCCCCAGGGTGTAGTCGCAGCTAAACAGAGTGCTAGACCAAATGTAGTTACTATGAAGAGAAAAAAACTGTGCGATATTTCACAACCAGTTTGTACTTGAGCGCTGTCTGTAGACAAAACAAGTTGTATGACAAGCTGCGCCTCTCTCTACCTCCACTCCACATGCAACCCGGCCCCTCCTTTCCCCTCCACCTCTCACCCGTCGCCTCATATGTGCATAGTTGCAAAGGATAAAAACACAGCAGAACAGCATCACCTTTCTGAGGAACATTTCTAGTGAAGAAGGAACTCCTAACTTTATAATGCTGTTAGCAAGAGAACATTTTGATCTGCTGGGGGTGCTCTTCGCGATGTTGCTCCAACTGTGTGCTGCCCTGACAGCAGCATTTAGGGCAGGGATGGGCTAAGCAGATGGCAGATGTTCACATGCATGTACACGTACAGTCCAACTCGGCCCGGCAATGTAAACAAGAGACTGGAGAACAAAGAGATGCAATGTGGCGTCATATCATTGTACATCTGAAATATTACCTTTAAACCTTCACATCACTATTTATTTAGTTCTTTCTAACTAAAATAATGAAATTTCGCTTATTGCTCCTTTAAAAGTTGAAGTAACAATAATGCAAAATTGGAGAATAGTAGGATAATTCAGCAGAGTGAGGGAAAAAGGTCTTAATGTCCTCCAGTAGCCAAGCCTATAGCAGCATAACTACAGAGATCGAAATAATTCAGGATAACGTAAGCTACTACAATAATAACCTTTATGCAAAAGGAAAGTTTGAAGTCTAGTCTTAAAAGTAGACAGGGTGTCTGCCCCACGGACCAAAACTGGAAGTTGGTTCCACAGGAAAGGAGCCTGATAACTAAAAGGTCTGTCTCACCTTCTGCTTTTAGATGCTTTTGGAACCACCAGTAGACCTGCAGTCTGACTGTATGGAGCAATCAGATCTCTGATGTATGATGGAGCTTGATTATTAATAGCTTTATACATGAGGAGGTGAATTTTTAATTATATTCTTGATTTAAGAGGGAGTCAATGGAGGGAAGCTAAAATAGGAGAAATATGATCTCTCTATATATTGATTTATCTTGACATTCTCAAGTTTTCATCTCTTTGGCAGCTTTGAAACGTAATTGCACTTATGAGTTGATAAGCTGCTCAATATTTTTAACCACCCATTTCCTGTCTCAATATCAGGGTAAACCTTCTCCTTTGCTTTACTTCACCCTTGGTCACCCCAGCGGATTTGTCAGAGTTGTTCTAAACCCAGAAGGGGAGTTGCTTAAGACCCAGAAAGGTTGGCTCTGGTGTAGCAGGCTACTGTTTATTTGTATTGCCAAATCTGTGTCGCAAACTGAGGAAGCCAAGATGTCTAAATAAAGCAGGAAGCATCTTTTCTTTTCTAAACTCAAAAGAAATGTTATTCTCTTTTCGGAAATGGGATCAAAAGTGAAGAGGATTTGAGTTGCCATCTGCTTTTGTAAGACCATCATCTACAATGGCCTTTTCCTGATGTGTTAAAGTGGGAGCTAGTTGATCTGCTTTTAGAAAGAACCTGAACTATGCCAGTAGTCATTTCTCTAAAGCAAACGGATGCTAGCTTGGGCTTGCTCAGGGGACTGGATCTTCTTTCTCAGGTGTCGCACTGACTAAATAAGCTCAAGCTGACAGCCCCCTTCAGTTCCCTAGCTAACAGAGACAGTCCATTGTTCTGTTGTCATTACATCTCATTATCTTAAATTAACCCAAATAATTGAACAATTTCCCCGCCCTTTAATTTCCTTTAACACCTTTTCAGGGTTTGTTGTTCAGCTTGTCAGTTTGCTTGAAATTGATCCTAAGCAGATGTTTTTTTTTGTTTTTTTCCCCCTGTTGAATTAATGAACTGTTAGTCATCTAATGGAGCACAGCGCCGTGTGGGTGTAAACCAACATACATGTTTGCATCAATCGCACGTTGCTTATTGCTGTGAGATGCACAAAGATTCCTGGTGTGCGGTATAAATAGAAGAATGCATCCCATTGTTCCTCTTAAAACAGAAGTTGGTGGGTGTCCCCAGATTAACGGTGTTTACTGATGATGAAGGATGAGCTGCGTTTTCTGTCTGATGCAGTTCTTTGCAGGGGGCACGTTATGGTAGGCATCCAGTTCTATTTCAGATGCTCGTTGGCAGTATGTTAGATGGAAAGGAACAGGTACTCATACCGTGCTGCTGATTCGCACTTGAATTTTCTTCAGACAGAAAAAAACCCGTCTCTCATCCCCCGACAGAGACAAACACCCAAACATTGTCATCCAACCTCCGACTCTATTCCGTCAACCTTTTGTCTCTCCATCTCCTTCAGTCTCAGGATTGCCGTCTTTCCTTTTTTAGTCTCTATCATACATAGCCCCCCGTGTCTCTGCAGCACTGCACTGCTGACGTCAGCAGCCAGGGAGCCCTCCGTACTTCACAGGGACACAAATAGACACAGGCTGAAAAAAAAAGCCCCACTGTTCTATAAATAGCCCCTGTGTGTCTTTGCCTGAGTTCAGTCGAACGGGAATAGAGAACTGTGAGAGACGGAGACTGAAAATAAGAAAGTGAGAGACAGCTAGAGAGAGAAGGATGCTGGAGGGTGGTGGTGGTGGTGGTGGGGGGGGGGGGGGGTAGGAGAACATCAAGACCCACGGCACAGCACTGGGGACCCTGGAGACCTGCTGTCTGTTGCTCAGCCTGACACATTTCCTGCATCAGATGAAGTGCTGCTCTGCTTTGCTGCTCTGAAATCACACCCGCATATCAGCAGGAGCACACAGTTCACTCATACTGCAGAGTTTTAGTTTATTTATTTATATATTGTTCGGCATTGCGTTTGGTGCATTGGGGAAAGGTGGTGGGGTATCTGAAAGTTTTGTGTTTGGTGCAGGAAATCAGATGTGGATAGCTTAGTGTTGTAGCACATGCTAACTTAAAAAAACAAAAAACAAAAAAAAACACAAGACACTCAAATCTGATTAAATTGTGGAAATTGCTTTTTTTCATTTTCAATGTCATAAATACTGGCAAGGTTGTAACAAGACACATGTACTGACAGGACTAGTTTTTATACCTGCAATCATGTAGTTCATTTATATGCGAGAATACCGTGTGAAACTTAAAGCCCCACCATGCACTTCTTAAAAGCTAGCAAGTTAAAGTGATACCAGAACACAACAGTATGGGGAACAATCAGACCAGAGTTTGAGAGCTCCTCTTTGATATTAAATGTTCTAAATGGGCTGCAGGGACATGTTAAGAAGTACTCAGCATGCAAACCTTGCAATTTTACCGGTCCGTGTGTGATCTGATCTTTGCCTATGGGCATGAGAAATAAAGTCGTGACTGAAAGAGTGAGATCCTGGATACAAGTGGCTGAAATGGGCTTCCTCTGTTGGCTGACTGTGCTCACCCTAAGAGGTGAGGAGCTGCATTCTCCAGGGAGAACTGCTGCTCCTCCGGATTGGTGCAGACCCAGAAGTAGCTGTAGGGACAATATGTGTCTAATGGCGTATGAATGCCTCGGGGTCCCTTAGAATGAACTGGAGAGTGTCATTGGAGAGAGAAATGACTGGGCTTCCCTCCTAGACCTGTTACACGCAGGACCCAATCTCTGCTAACTGGAACATCATAAATGTGTGGATAAAGAAAAGTAGATTGAACCAAAGCTCTGTCTGCATTTATCAACACAAATACGGTATATAGCTGGCTTAATGTTTAACTTATACTCTCACTTGAAGTGGCTTTACTCAAATGTAAACAAACCTTGTATGAACACACTGGCTAACGTGCAGACAAGTGTTGTGTTGAGACGAGTTCCTTAGTCAGTATGTATTTACTCACCAGTTCTGCTTTACACAGCATTTTATGACTGTGTTTCAACTAAATGCTGTGTTACAGCAGAAATAATCCACTGGAGTTTATATGTTTATACAGTTTCATAATGATTTAATTAGTTTGTTGATCGTCTATTTTCACCACTGTCTTCTACAAAACCCACAAAAAAAAACACATGTGACCATTTTATTTGGTTTATTCTAGTTCTATATAGGTGACATTTTCAAAAGCCACAACATGATAAGATAAAGTTCTTTATGATAACATGCTTTATTGTTGAATGAAGTAAAAAACAAAAATAATAACAACAACAGAAAAGGTTTTGTTTAAATAATTAAAAATACTGGTGCATACTTGTACATTGTGTACAAACCAAATTACCGAGTTAATTAAATTATGTAGTTACAAATTGACATCTCTAGCTACATCAGTTTACTCCTAGTGTTTAAATTTGTCGTTTAACCATGTTGCCCACATGATCCTGAACTCTGTGAGCTAAGAAACAAACAAGACCTTTTTCTTTTCTTTGCTCCAGTTCTTGTTAAATTTTATCTCTCTATGAAAACACCTAAAGGTTTAGCCATGTTAGGAAACGATGGGCGCTAGACAGCATAAAGTTCTGATGAATTTCAGAATAAAATCACAGCACCAACTTGGCTAGCTTGACTAGTGTAAACAAAATGGCGACACAGAAACACGAGGTAACAGAGGGGCTTTTGGAGGATTAAATAGGATATTTAAGAGCACGGACAGCGAGTTTTGCCCTAAAAAATGAAAATCATGGCTGTTTTTAATCATTTATGAGGGATAGCAGCAGGAAGGACCTCATGAACTTCTGTTCTCGTTAGTGGTATTTCCGCAGCCAGAACCGAAGCTGCACCCGTTTCCCAAGGAGCAGTGTGAGTCGGGGTTTGTGGCAAACTGGAACTGGATCAGGACTGGAACCCGCACCAAATTCAGTGTGAGCCCGGGGTACAAAAAGTACATAATTACAAACCCTCAGCGGAGCCAACTCAGTACTTTGGCAAGGTTTAAAACCGGATTGGAACCGCTCAAACACCTGACTTTTATCCAAATAAGAACCCAATTAATGATAAAAAGGTTTTCTCCAGAACCTTGGAGAGGAAAGGGAATTTAGAAAGTGGCTGAAAATTAGACAGAGGAGTCTAAGCCAATCTTTTTAGTGTACCACCGCATGCTTAAAACTCAAATGAACAATTTCTATTTCTGTTGCTTTCAGTGGAAAGCAACAATACTGTATGACGACAATTCAGGGTAACAATTCAAATTCAGCTGTGTTGAGTTCCAGAGCACACCTGTTATTCAGAGTTTTGAATTTTTAACTCTAGCTTTCAGTGGGTTATCTATTTAAGCAAGTTGTCCTGTCCATAAAGGGAAACTGCTGATAATGAGCAGCCTAGAAAGGCCACAGGTTTTAAATAATTCAATCATTTTAAGATGTTTACTAGTAAGACCTTGTTCTAACACTTTTCTAAACCTTTTAGTGTCATATTGCTCACACTTCCTATCGCCATAATAAGCATTAAAACAACCCTTTGCAAATAAGCTTTCATGACAAAACCTGCAACTATTAACAAACCAATTAATGCAATGAAACACAGGTACAACCCTGTTTCCTCTGTTCCTATTTAAATGATAAAAGGTATCATGATGCTTTAATAATAGTGCCAGAAGCTTTTGAACTCTGAATTAAAATAGCTTTGTGGTGAAATCAAGGTGAAAGCAGTCTTCCAGATTTAGCTTTTATACCCTGACACTAAAAAAAGCTCCTACCACCCTCAATTTCTTTTTTTAGTCCTTCATTGTACACTTAAGATAAACCAACTTAATAGAGCTGAGAATTTCCAAGTCAAGGTTATTTATAAAGCGCACTTGAAACAATCGCTCCTGACCAAAGCACTATAGTTTAAAAATAGAAAAGAAAAGCGAAGTGCACTGTAAAGCCTGCTTTGCATGCTTTAGCTTCAGCCTGAGCTGTGTGTGGCCTTCTGAATGCTAAATCATTTGGGTGCATCCATACATCTCACTGTGATAGCAACTTAGGTTTTATCTTCCTGCTTCATCAATTTCCGTACATTGTAAGGAAGAGCATCCGGCTCAAAATGCATTGAAAAATGTGTCTTTGACTCACATATCTCCCAAAGTCATACAAATTGTAGATATGTGTTTATATAAGTTGTTCCTGTTTGGTTTCATTTGTTTTGTGGTGGTAAATAATAGTTAGGTAGAAGATCCTTAAAGCGGTGGATTTTCATAGAAACAAAAGGCTGAATGAATGAAGAGTTCATAAGGGATATAAACAGCTTCAGCACCTTTCTCAATTTTGATCACAATAATATAAGAGGGATAAGATAAGACTTATCCATCAAGGGGGAAATGAAATTGTCATAGCAGCAGACAGAGTAAAAGGTGCATCTAAGGAGATAATTTGGGAAATTAATAAGATAAACAAATAGTGCAAATAGTACAAGGAAAAAAAAACATCAAAACTCCATTATCTAAAATAAACCATCTACATAGAAGGAAGAGACATAAATGAGGTGAAGCATGTACATATTAGCAGTATAGTACATTTATAGTTTTTTATAGTTTTTCTGCGCTGTGGCAGCAGCAGCCTGCTGCTGAAGGAGCGGTCCAGAGCGACCACAGCATCGTAGAGGAGGGGCAGAAGGCATTGTTAGCGATTGATGTCAGTTTAGCCAGCGTTCTCCTCTCCTCCACCTCCGCTGTAGAGTCCAGGGAACAGGCCATAACTGAACTGCTAAGGGAAGTGATCTGTGACCATGTTAATCGGTTTATAACTCAAATGTTTGGAGAGAACAATGCTTTACAATATTCATTAATCCACCTAGCTTACAGTAACCTGCAGCACCGAGGCCCTTAAGGCAGGTATGCGTGTATCATTTGTAGGTACTGTATTCACACTGCTTGTTTTGAATTTTGGAGCGTTATCTATACATACAGGGTCTGAATGTCTTATGGATAATTGAGTATTCCTTTCAGTTCTGTCCAACCAAAGAGATCCGCTGTTATAAACCTGACTGTGACACCACTGCTTCTTGTCAATCTAATTTCAAGATACTTTATACCCAAATTTGCTTGCAATATCTCTTGTGTAGACTTGTAGCTTTGTACTTGACCCGTGGTTCTGGGTGCATGTGAACAGGTTGTTCCATAAAAATTAAGGCTTCATGTTCCTGTTGACTTGGGAAACCTTTCCAATTCCCAGAAATTATGAAACTTTCCTGTAGCTCTCCCTAGAATATAAACGAGTTGAGCATGTCATGTCTGTGCACGCTGCCATAATGAAACTGGCTGTGCAGCCAGAGAGGAGAGTTAGGTGGAGCGATGTGGGGGGGGGGCAAATTTACATTCTGCAGGACCATAAATATGCCACAGTAAATCCATTAGATGATTTATGGGGACTCATGAGTGCATATGACTAGTTGTCTTGTTAGACATTAGTGAAAAGCATTTTTTTTTTTTTTTTATGGCGGGCTGAGATATTACCAGATCTAAACTCATGGGACGCACATCGTGCAGCTTCTGAGCATGCACACATTGTACTTTAAGATTGCCCTTTGCACAGCTCTGAGAAGTGGGGGGGCAACGGGAATTTGACAAAGCTCCTTGCTGGCCTTCCACTATGCCTTGGCAGAGACACTAAAGTGTTGGAGCGCCTGCAGATAAAGCACTCTGTCCCAGGCTCTCTTGATTAAAAGTTCCTTGGCCCAGAACCTCCTTTGCTTCCTTTCGAAATATAAATACCTCCCTCATGTTTCTCGTTGTGGCCAAATATGCGATATGGTGTAAGCATCTTAGAGAAATGGATTACACCTTGCATTCGGATTTAGCCATCTCCTTTTAACCATTACCACACACTGTTCCTTCCACAGAAATAGCAAGAGGAATTTATAAATGAGGTGATTGCATGCCCCTTTTTCTGTTTACGTAAACTTTTTATTTTCTTGCCCTGCAGGTGATAGTGGACACCCCCACCAGCCCCGTCACCAGTGGCCTACCTTTATTTTTTGTCATTACAGTAACTGCTATCAAACAGGTAAGACCTACTGAGGCCGATGCAGATAACAGAAACCTTTTTAGCTCTCTATTGCCATGTTCCTCATTTTCTCATTGGCTTGTATTGCATTATACCCCCACTCTCCATACAACACATTAAGTTCTGTTGCCTGTCCAACTCTCCTGCTGTTTTTTTTTTTTGTTTTTTTGTTGTTTTTTGCTGCATAAAGTACTTGACTAATGCTCTCTCGGGTACTGTATTAATGTTCTCTGCTGGCGAGTTCTGATTGGGGTGAAGATGAAATGGGCTCCAGGGAAGTGTGAGCAAATGGAGAGCGAACGAGCGAGCCAGTCTATTACAGAGATACAAATTATCAAGGGGAGTGTCTGTTTCTTCATCTCGGTCGCTGCAGTGTCCCAGCGTTAGATGTATTGTTTTAGGGTTGGCTTTTTAGCGGGTCTACTGCTGGGACTTTGAAATGCACAATAGTGGGTGGACTTCCCTGCAAAAATAAAAAGGATCCGCTTATATCAGTGCACCACTTTTAGCCAGGTTTTGATGTCGGACTCCAAGGAGGTCGGCCTGAGTTTATTACTGTGACTGAAGTGATTTACACTGCCTGGCCTCATCCTCTCCCTGGTGTTATTCCTCTATGTTAATTAACCAGACTTTCTCCTCCTATCACCTTTCCCTGTTATCCCAGATTTTGGCTGCAGATCAGTCTTGGCATGGATTGCACTCTTTCTTTCCACCCTCAGCATCTCCTGTATTTTCTTTGCTATATTTTAGGTATTAACTAGATTTTATGTCTTATGTGACTGCAGAAAATGTTGTATTTTGTACCTGACTTAGGTATTTATTTGATGGTATGATGTTCAATAGTTATTTTGGACAATTAGCATTAGTCTGTCATCTTACAGGCACTGTTGTTTTGTCATGTTCAGAAGTCAGAACTGTATTAGTCCCCCACTGTTCCACATTGTGTGACTTGGTATTGTTCTCATAGCTTTCTGTCGCATGGGTAGTAATGGCCCCATGAAAGTTGATTATTTTTAATTTGCTCAGCAAATAACTCTGTTTTGATTTTGTCACATTGTCACAGGGATATGAGGACTGGCTACGGCACAAGGCTGACCGTGAGGTGAACGAGTACCTGGTGACAGTACTAGAGGATGGCCAGAGGATACGAAAGCAGAGTGCGAAGATCAAGGTAATTTTACACACATCTTGACTTAGATCAATAAGAATAAATAGAACAATATTTCTGCAGAGAGAAGCATTTTGTCGTGAATTATAACAATCAATGTCACTTTGGTAATACACCTGTTCTATTATCATTGAATAATGTAATGTCAATGTTAAGAGTTTGTTGCTCTGTTAACTACTTAACAGCAACCTAGAAAATAATTTAAGTGCACAGAGGCTGCTAAGCTCAAGATATCCAAAAGTTTCAAGCTGTCACAGTTTCAGAACTGCTAAGGGTTCCCATCATACCATCTTAAGGTCTTTAATGCTCTTATTGAGATGCGAGGGAAAGTAACACAGGGACCAAAGTTTTCTCTACTATCTGAAGCATAGAGTAAAACAGTACCACCCTTCCACCACATGTTACTGCACACTATTAGTTGGCTGATTGGGGGAGAAAAAGGCTACTATTCTGTTCTCACCAGTTGTTGACTGAATAAAAAACATTCTGTAATATGCAACTTAAAGTATTTTTTAACAATTTTTTTGGTAATATTGAGCAGAATGTTAGCTATAGGATCAGAAGAAGCGTTTACCACCACTACATATATATATATATATATATATATATATATATATATATATATATATATATATATATATATATATATATATATATATATATATATGGGCAGATGTCATTCCTTTGTACCATACTGATCTGTAAACTGCTAAATATTAAATTGAAGGCTAGTGGAGTCTAGCTTTTTTTTTGGGGGGGGGGTTGGTTCATACTTCTTCATTTAGGACTTTTGTAGTTGGTTAAATAAGCAGGAACATTTTACAAAACCAGTTAAAGGAAAGTAGTTGGTCATGCATTTGTGGTGTGTTTTCTCATAAAAATGTCTGGCAAGCATTCCCCAAAGATGATGAATCGGTATATTTTACTCAGGGTTTTGTGCAAGCTATAGAGGAAGTTACCATCCTGAAAGCAGAGGATTTGTTTTAAAAAGTGGAGACTGCTTTATTCACCGGACATGCGGTTACTGACATCATCACTCTCTTGTGTGTGCAATGATGTGTCCATGCTCGGTATGGAAAACAGCCCACTCCTCTACTCCCTCAGTGTTATAGTAATGCATTCATGCACCGAAACATGGTACTGTCTGATTATGTGAATCAGTACTCTGTAGTACCGATGGGATTCGCTATAAAAGTACTGAATTTGGTACCCATCCCTAGTTAAATAAGCTGCTCTTTACCCTAATAATGAATAATATCTGTAATGCAGAACAGAGGTGCTGCTGCACACAGAATTTCCATAATAAATTTTCTCCATTTCCGGCTCTGTGGTAACTTTTCCTGCAAGCTGAACTCTTGTGGTGTTTGTGCATTCACAAACAGACGAGAAGCCATCTCACACTGCAGTATTATGGTTGAAGCCATGACATACCAGCTGTGACGAAAGCAAGAGCTAGAGCTTGGCGATTTGGGCCCAATATCACAATATATTGATATGTTCACCTAGGTAATGATAAATGGACAATAACACTAACCCACCCCCGCAACGTACTTAACAGCTGATCCTTTTTCCCCTCGACCAGCTGTACCACTGCCTTAGCTTCAATATTTGAAATGTCCTCCATTTTTTTCAACCTTAGTCTCATTCACTTCTTGTTTCAGACTGGATGGGGTAGAGTCACGTGACTACAGACGGTACACGAAGCACAGCGAGAATAGTCTACCTATACGCAGCCATAAAAGGATTAATAATAATAAAAATACAGACATTGGCAAAATGACGTTGGTTAGTGTTCTAAACCTGTGGTGTTGCTAAATGTTTGGTTCATCACCCAGGCCTAGCAAGACTTGCAGAGCCCACAGCCGAACCAAAATAAACGTTGCGGCGCAGGAGGACACATGCATAGCTGGTGCTATCGCTTCTGTTTTGTCAGACTCCAAGAAGCAAGAAGCTTAAACCTGTTGTGGTTTTTCATGGCGTCTTTCAACAGTAATACTGTATATAACTTGCTTTGCACTAAACTGAATTATACATCTGAATCAAGCTGAATGTAAACATCACTGATAATGGAGAAAAATCAGCTGACATCTGTATGACTATCTGTAGCATTAGATCAGGTCAAACTCCATACATCTTTTCAAATGGAAGTTGGAGAAATCCCATTGACAAGAGGGGACTTTCCCAACAGCTGCACATGTTACATTCAGGTACAGCTGGTGAAGTAGGTTGGAGAAATATGAATTCAAAAATTATTTAAACAGGTTTTATTCTTAAATATAGGCACAGTCATATTAAAAATTCTAAACGTTAACATTAACCCTTTTTCAAGGGGTTTTATTGGTCTAGAATCTATCCGTCCAGGCATAAGCTATGGCTATAACTAATTTATACATTTAAAAAAATGCAGTTCTATACTTATAGAGTTTTAGAACATTATAAATGAAACTAATTTAATTTCAGAAATTGAAAAATGGGTTTATTTCTGACCAAATAATTTTTTTTTTTTTACTAATAATGTCTTTTTTTTTTTTTTTTACTAAAGCTTACTGAAAACATACTGTGACTTTAAAACCGGAATACGTACCAAATGATGATCTTTTTTTGTACTGTTACACCATTTTCTTTTATTCATTCTTGTGCATCTTGTCTAGAAGTTTTTTCTGTGTTATGCTATTTTATTTTATGTTACTACTATTTTTTTCTTGTGCCTTCAGGTTGGAGACATTTTGGAAGTAGAAGAAGATGAGACCTTTCCCTGTGATTTAATACTCCTGAAGTCCAGCCGAGAAGATGGCACATGTTTTGTTACCACAGCAAGCCTGGATGGAGAGTCCAACCATAAAGTGAGATGTGCTGCTGTCCATCTCCAGCTAATTTCGTTAACCTATAAATGCCCTGGATCATGGGAAGACTGGCTTGAAGTTTAAATCAGTGTTAATTCTTAGAGTTACAAACCAGATATCATTAAGTGGTCACTGTTCTTTTAAAAGTGGTGATCTCTCTCTGCTTTTAGACAAGTTGTCTCATTCTGTATTTTTCTGCATTTCCAGTGATTGTGATATCAGTATCTTTTGTATATCTTTCTCTTTCTGAATGAGAAAGAGATCAAGAAGTTAGGATGACCGCTTGACCTCAGTGACGACAGGCAGTTCTGACTCTCTTTGTTCCACCTTCTAGACACACTACACAGCGTCAGACATAGAGAGCGAGCTGCATTGTATCAGTGCCACCATTGAGTGTGAACAGCCTCAACCGGACCTTTACAAGTAAGTCCGTCTCCATGTGGTCTTAACAGATTTGCATGGCATGCTTATGATGTCTGTGCTGTGCTGGTTTAACACAATGCCATATGAAGTGGGAAGAATAAAGTCAAATAAATATACCTTACAGATAATACGCCGATAGTTGAAAAAAGGATATTTTAAACACTTGATAAAAAAAATGATGACCTTTTATCACTCTCTGACATTGAATCAAACTAAACCTTTTCTGTTATAGATCAGTTAGGATTAATAAATAATATCAGAAAACATAATAAAAGATACATTTTTAAAAATGTTTTAAATTCAAAATCAGGAGTTTGTATCCTCCGTATTTGGTGTAACTTTCTATTAAACTGTATACCATACCATATTTATTTCTAAAGCACTTAAAATACAACATAGCAGCTGACTGAACTGCTGTACAAATACAAAAACAACAATAAAACAGTAAAACAACTTTGCAAAATAAATAAAAAAAACACAACAAATACAAGGAAAAAGTGCAATATAAAGACACAGTTATTAACTCACTCTGGGTTGAAAGCCAATAAAAAAATATTTCTTTTTAAACAAGTTTTAAAAGCAGAAAGAGATGCGGCCTGCTTGACCATCAGCGGCAGCTCATTCCACAATTTAGGAGCCAGAGCTGCAAAGGCTGTCTTCTCTGGATTTATACAACCTTTTTAGAACTGCTAAAAGCAAAATGTTTAAAGGAAAAGCAATATTAATGTGTTAATTTGGAGTTTGAAGAAAGAAAAAGCATCCTCTTTTAATATGTTTGCATTTAACAAACAAGAATAATTTGGGGAAATTCTAACTGGCCACAAACAGGAAATGTTGGGTCTGTTTTAATGTCCCTTCAGGAAGTGAGAAAACAATGGTTGCTTTTTCTATATGATCTGTATACACAGTTGGGATTGTGTTATCAGGCTTGCAAGCGTCCCTCTTTTTCCTCCAAAAATAACAATGACTATTGTGTCTAGAAATGTACATTTTTGTTTCATTAACCCACAAGACATGTTTTCGGAAGTTATGTTTGTCCCTGGGTACCTTTGTAAAGCCTAGTTTAGCTGCTTAGATTACTTTTAGAGTAAAGGTTTCTTCCTCACTAGGTGGCCTTTCATCCTATGTCATTGTTTGTTCTTTCCCAAATTGTTTATGGGCATAATAGTCTTATTGTATACAAACATTTGAATAAAATAAAATATATATTTCACATTCTTTCAAAAAATGGCTTTCTGATATTTATAGTCAAAAGAAATAACGTTGGTAACCAAGTGACTGAAAGCAGTAAAGCCTTTATTTCTATTTAATGTCGGTGGGAAGTGGTTTCATGCAGTGTATGTAAATATCTGGTTTGTCATATATTCTAAATGGATGTTACTTTGTTCCAGATTTGCTGGCCGTATGCACATTTACATAGACAGCGAGGAGCCTGATGTGAGGTGAGAGCTCTGATGCACAGCCATCCCAATCCACTTTGAATGGGAGCAAAATCAGAACACAGTTCCTTAAGCACCCATTTGTTTTCCTTTGCATCTCTAACAAATCACTTCTCTATTGATCCTTCATTGCAAACAAGCATTAACATTAAAACCGGCTGGCAGGGGTTTAGCCGCTGCTTTCAAAGCACTCCCACTGGCATTTCTCATTGACTACTTTGTGTTAGCCACAAACAAATTCCAGTGTCCTTCTGAAGAGCACATGGGGTGTAAACCTGGACTGCAGCCCCACTGCCACTGTGTTTGCTAGAACTGATGCCAGATCCCCTGCCAGATTCCCATTTAGAGAATACAAGGGTGTGTGAATTGCACAGCTCCTGAATCACAACACAAGTGTTTAATCCACTGATGTGATTGTGTGCAGATCTTTAGGGCCAGAAAACCTGCTGCTGAAAGGAGCGAATTTGAAGAACACTCAGAAGATATGTGGTGAGTCAAACGAAAGTAGAGCATCTCAGTGGTTTCTTATGCAGAATGCTGATCTATCTTTTTCTTTCCTCAAGGTGTTGCAGTTTACACTGGAATGGAAACAAAAATGGCCCTTAACTATCAGGGCAAGTCTCAAAAACGGTCCGCTGTCGAGAAGTAAGTTTGTAGCAAGGAGTGCAGACAAGTTTAAACATCTCGGATTTACTGTTTGTCGTAACTCGTAGTGCTCTTTCAGGTCTATCAATGCCTTCCTCTTGGTTTACCTTTTCATCCTGGTGAGCAAGGCGTTTGTGTGCACCACACTTAAGTACGTGTGGCAGACCAAGCACGATGAGCCGTGGTACAACGAGAAAACAGTGAAGGAGAAGGACACTAATCAGGTGTGGACATTGTTTTTTACAACATCGATGAAACCATTGTTCATGATCTCAAAACTTGAAAGAGAAAGTGATGTGGCTGATAAATTACTGCCCCAAAAACAAAACTCATATCATGAGTTAGAAAACACCATTACAACTTTTACTTTAACTTAATAGTGGATTTGTGTAGGTCTGCCCATAGAAAACCTGCAGTCACGTCATAACAGAATATCATCATGCGTACAACATACGGTTGTGTTAGATTGGCCTAGTCAAAGTTCAGAGCTTAAATAAAGGTTCTGTGACTGTTGTATTAATCTTTGCCCTAAAGTCAAAGTGACCTGTTGCCTCTCGGACGCAGGGCCAGGAGACAAGATGTCTGTGTATGTAATCCACTCTTACTGAGTGCAAGGCCGGAGGCCGCTGCGTAAATACTGTACGGCTGGCGATTGTCTAGGATAGACTGTCTTTGTTTTGTCTCCTGCCAAGGCCACTGTGCAGTATTAGGGAGACCCGAAAGCGAGGTCGGGCAGAGACAGGGCCAGATGCTAGGCTGCAGCCGCGCGATGCGAATACTTTGTCCATGTAAAGCTCTGCTCTGTTTCTCAATAAAGTGCTGGAACTGTATCACTCCACTGTCTCCTTCTTCAGTAATTCAGGGAAGTCAGTTATCTGTTCAGAATTCCCATAACAGTGACACAACATGTTAACACTCTCCATCAACTCTGACTGAGCTTAAGCTGTTTTACAAAGAACAGTCAAGAATGTCCGACCTCCAGATGTGTAAAGATAATAGAGACAGCCTAAATGATTTGCAGATATAATGTCAATGAAATAACCGTTGCCTGCATGATTCATTCTCGCGTTATTTGTCCGTTCAAAAACACACAGGTGTCTCTTTGCCCAGTCAGCTCGGAGAGTTTTGGTGAAATTCCCTCTTTTCCTCAAACCGATTCAATGGGAACAGTCCCAGATTGCTAAGTGCAAATTTTAAACTTCAACAGAACATTGTGGTGCTCTGTAACCCTGCATATTTACTGGTGACAACCTTTAGGTCATTGCTCCAGCTATAATATTTATAAAAAATAATGAAAACACTAAACATGGCACAGTCCTTATGGCCACTGCTTTTTAAATGAAATTATTCTTTACAGCGTTAGATCCTCTACATAAACCTTATTTTTGTTAATATCCTCCATACCCAGTTTAAATGGTGAATATTTATACAAATGCAGAAGTTAAGTAAAAAACAAAAAGATAAATTCAGATTAAAGGTATTATTAGTCACACTAGCTCAGACAACATTTATGTTTACATTTCATAGTGCAATTAATTTAGTTGTTTTTATTAAGTATTGTTTTTAACCAAATAATCAAAATGTATGTGATAATTTCTTTGCAGAAATACTAAAGAATAGTTTAGAGGATGCTTGGTTTTAAAGATTTTGAAATCTCTGAATACTTTTAACTTCATTCTTTTGTGTTTTTATATCAACAGTACCTAAAAATGTTCACAGACTTCTTATCCTTCATGGTGCTCTTCAACTTCATCATTCCGGTCTCCATGTACGTCACGGTTGAGATGCAAAAGTTCTTGGGGTCCTTTTTCATCACATGGGACAAAGATTTCTACGATGCTGAAATCAACGAGGGGGCGCTGGTCAACACATCAGACCTCAACGAGGAGTTGGGACAGGTCAGGCTTGAGGACAAATTCAAATGAGGCTTTTAAATCGCTTTTTCTTTCTTTTAATTAAGAATCCTATCTAAACCATATGTCCTGTTGATGATGATATATTACCAATGTATAGGTTAGAATCAACATCTGGCAGATGTATTACTGGTTTTCACGTACATATTATTGTGCAGAGTATTATAGCCCTCAGCTGTCCAGTTTTTATGAAGGTAACAGAGGGAGTTTAATACGCTGCTATTAGCTGGTTGATCAGTGGGGCAACCTGCTCTGGTAGAGCCTGCAGCTAACTGCTTGCCAGCTATAGTTTTATAACAGTCTTACTGCAATAAGAGTGTTGGGTTATGCTTCTTTTCTTTACACACTGTGACTGTTTGGGTGTATTGCAACTGGAAATATTTCCAAAGAGCATTTCTCTTCTTTTGTAAGAAAAGAAAAAGTTCAGGATTGCAGCAATGGATGGAGGAGGTGTGGCTCTGGGTTTCTCCATTCTCTATTCAGCTTTAGTCGTATCGCTTTTTTTTCTACCTAATTAAAAGGACTTCAAATCACAGGAAGATATGACAGAATACTTTAGTTGTTTTCAAAGTAAAACGTTTTAAAACCCTTTTCTACCTTGATGTCAGTAATCAGCCCATTCCTAGTCTGCATAAAACTCCTTGTCAGGATTTAATTTATGTGCAGTGTATAGGATTATTAAATACACCAGATTAATTACGTTCAGATTAAGTATTGAAATGTTGATATGAAATGTAGAAATCAATCACAAATATATCTTTTTTTCTCAATTTTACCCCTAAATTATCATACCCACTTTAGTTATAGAGCACTTTAAACAGCCACAGTATAAAAGTGCTGTACACAGAATAAATTAAACAGCAGTCACAATACAATAATAAATGCAACTAGAAAAATTTGCATTTCCTGCGAAAATGCACTGTGAATGCAGATACCTGAATGACTAAGCAAAAGATGCAGAAAATCTTTGAAGAAGAGAAAAAATAGCTGAAAAGCACTGAAGAAGTTGAAAAAGTTGAAGAATTTGAAAGAGTTGAAGAATTTGAACATGAAAGAACAAAGCTGAATGATTAGAAGAAGAAAAAACTGAGGGAATGGCACCAAACATTTCCTAACTCATTCTAAACACTGAATTGTTTAACAAAGCAGAAGTAGAACTTCAAACTTGAATATACTGTAGCCATATGTGGGCCTGCATTTCTAGGAGTATAAGGGGTTTCGCCCCCATTGAAAAGCGTTGGATGTTTGACACCTCCTAACTTGGAGATGCTTTACGCGACGAGGCCCAAATTTATTGTGGAGCATTCTGTATAAAGGAGGTACAGACTCTATAAAGCAGAAGTTTGTAGGACCTTCCTAGAGCTACTTCCGGTTTGCAACATGCTAACCGTTAGCCGTTAACAGGGTTGTGTTCAGGATCACCGGGTCAGTTTGGTCCAAATCCTGTACTGGGAAGTGCCTCGAAAAGGGGTGCCAATACTTAATGTCACCAAACGTGACCAAAGTTCATGTGTCAGATCGGCCTCCTTTAGCAACTCAGCCTCACCACAGCTGGGCCCAGAACTCAATATTTGACCAAAATGGTGTGAAGCGCCATTCCCACGGGTGGGTGGTGCTGTGTTGGCCAATTGGGTCGTGTCTGGGCATCATGCCAGGTCCTGTTGGAAGCAAAGGCCCAATAGGAAAGCATGTGAAATCCAAAATGGGACAGAAAAGTGACACATAACTGATAATCACATGAAAAATTTTAAATGTTAAGAAGAAGTGACTGCGAATTTCAGATTCCTACATTAATCACAGCCACTGCAGTGGGTGTCGAAAGTTGCGATTTTATCCCAATGGAGTCTGTCGCTCTGGTCAGCAGAGTTCCGTCGTCATGGAAACTCACTCACACCTGCAGCTGACCATTCTACCGAAGTGCAGAGACTTTGCTCAGACTCTGCCTCATTGGAATAAAATGGAATACTTTGCCTCAAACAACGCTCCATATCTCCTGATCCGTAGATGGTAGAGACGTAATTTTTTCTGTGTTTATTTCGTAACGGATAGGACAACAAGACAAAATATCCGTTTTTGCTGGAAATATTTTAATAAAGGCGTAAAAAATTATGTTCTATAGGGTATTTTTAAGGAATTTCAAAAATCCTCTAAAAACCGAACAAATTGCTCTAGCTGAAAAAGTATTAGAGATATCAAAATAATTCTTTCGCTGTGAGTATCAGCAGGCTTTTGAGGACTATGTTGCTCATTTTAATGTTTGTACAAAAATCGGTGTAGGCACAGCAACGATGTAAAATAGTGGATCATGTGGAAAAATGCAGCTCGAAAGCATTTTCAGGATTTTGCACATTCGCTACTCCCGAACAAATTTTTCCTGCGGCAAAACCGTAACAGTTATCCAAAAAATTCCTTTTTTGTGAATGCCAGAAGGGTTGGGACATTCATGTGTGAAAGTCTCATGCCTGTACATCAAACGGTTTAGGAGTAGCGACGATGGGAAAACATGTGATGTTTTAGATTTTCAGACGTCATTTTTCAAAAGCGCTCCATAGGAAATGAATGGGGGAGGTTTCGGGTTTGTGTCGCTCTGAGGTGATTTGTGAAAAATATATAAATGCTACACCAATGAGGGTTACATTTCCTGAATCCAGACAAAAATTCCTACGTTTTGATGTATAATTTATGTGGATAGGTTGAAAATTGAACGAGTGAAAAGAAGTTGTTCGGAGAAGAAGAATTTGTTGAAATTCTAGAGTGTGCACTCTATAACTGCCTCCTTGACGACCATAGCAACGCATGTTATTTGCTTAATTTCTTGAAAAGCCAAAATTATTTTAAGGAGGTACTATATGAAAATGGTAAAAGATATGAAAAAGCTGAAACATACCATAATAGCTGAAAGATATCATTACATTTTAAAAGTTGAATGGCGTTTCTAGCTGAAAGTAGGCTGAAGCAGTAAGCTGTCAAAAAGCAGCTGAAATGAGCTGAATTTTAGTGAATTACATTCATTTCCTATGGGAGAAAAAAAAGCTGAAAATTTGCAGAAAAAGCTGAATATTTTAAAAAGTTGAAAAGTTGAAAGTACAAAAAGATATAGCCATCGATTCCAGAAGAAGCTGAATAGTTTAAAAGTTGAATGGTTGAAATCGGACAAAAACTGTAGGAGGAGAAACGAATCAAAGAGTAACAAAACAGTAAAACAGTAAAAACGTGAAGGAGGATCTCAATAACTGTGAATGCCTACTGCATTCACAGTAATGAGCTCAAAATAAATAAAACAGCCCTGTATTAAAATAATAAAACAGTCAGAATGAAGTAAGATTTTAAATGTAATAATTAGAAAACATTAAATTTAACATACCTCAGATCAGGGGTGTCCAAACTTTCCTTCATGTGGGCCAAAACAGTAAAGTCAAATAGTGTGATACATATATAATTGCAATACATTTGAAATGCCACCAATTATCTTTTTGTGCTACTCCAATTAGCACAAAACAAAGCTTCTTTTCAGCTGTTGCACTTAAAATGTTTAATAAAAGCTTTTTCACCCTTTGACTCTGACAAATGCATAATTATTTTCTTCTGATTTTGCATCCCACCCCTTCTCCGTCATGTTTCCCGCAGGTGGAGTACGTCTTTACAGACAAGACCGGAACGCTGACTCAGAATAACATGGAGTTCATAGAGTGTTGCATCGATGGCTTCCAGTACAAGCATCGGGAAGGGGCCTCAGAGTTGGACGGGTTTTGCGTCACAGATGGACCTGTAAACAAAATACAGCAGAAAGCTGGCAGGGTGAGTGTTGTGTTGCCCCACCATCTGCTATAAAAAGTCACACAAGCAATAACATATGGCCATTATATAGCTCATTGGTCAGAAAGACCCTCCATAGGTCACCCATGTGGAGCCTCTTTGTCATGTCAACATACGCAGTTGACAGGGAGTGGAAAAAGTGGCTGTGCTCTGGACACAAGCGCCTGATACTACTTTGTAGTTTAGTCAGCAAATTTGAAATTAGTTAAGTTTGTTCAGCATTTGTGTTATTTTAGTTTAATAAATATGTTGTGTTTTTGTTGTGTTATTAGGAGAAGGAGGAGCTGTTTCTTCGGGCCCTCTGCCTGTGCCACACTGTCAAAGTGAAGGAATCTACAAATCACAACCTAGACCAGGTAGATGGTTTAGGGGTCCATGAGGAGGTGCTAGACTCACCACAGAAGGAGAAGGGCTTCATAGCTTCCTCGCCTGATGAGATTGCTCTGGTTAAGGGAGCCATGAGGTAAAAAAAAAAAAAAAAAAAGCTATTGTGAAATAATCCATTTGAACTGAAATTAACTGTTAAAATCCTTAAAATTGTTCCTGTTTTTTAAAGAATAATTTTGTCATTTACAAAATTTATTGCATAATCATTAAAGTTAATTTATTTTCAACCATTCGCACAGATGATATGTTCCAAGTGTTTATTTCTATTCATTTAGATGAATATGGCTTACAGCTAATGAAAACACAAAATTCAGAGCTGCAGTTATCCCTGGTGTAACATGTTGTCCTTCCACTCAATTTCCATTAGTATTTGTGAACAGTGGACCCTGAGTTGTCAGTGTCTTTAGCGATGAGCCTTTGTTTTGTGCCCTTCTGTGTGGAAGGAGTCCATGACTGTCTGTTGGACAACTTTCAAGTCAGCAGTCTTCCCCTCGATGGAGTAGGGCCTGACATAATGTCTCTAGGACTGGAGAATCTCTTTTCATTGATCTTATTTTACATTCAAATTTTCTGAGGAGTTGAATTTTGAGTGTTCATTAGTTTTAAGCCTTAATCATCAAAATTTAAACGAGGTAAAACACAAACGCATGACTAAGAAATGGCACATTATCTGTAATTTGTCTCCATCTGCAGGTATGGCTTCACGTTTCTGGGCCTTGAAAGTAAAGAGATGAAAATTCTTAACCGGAATAAAGATGTTGAAACGTAAGTCATAAACAACCTTCATCAGTACAGTTTCATTGATGCTTTTGTATTTCTTTTTTTTTTTTTTTCTAATTTGTTGTCGTTTTGTGCTCCTTGAAGGTATGAGCTACTTCACGTGTTAAACTTCGACCCTGTGAGAAGGCGAATGAGTGTAATGGTCAGACCCAAAACAGGTGAGCTTAAGACTAGTTTGATTAATTGCATTTTTGTTTGATGTACTCTTTATGTTCTACCCTCACCATGTCTATGTAAATTTTTATATTTGTATTCAGGTGAGATATTGCTCTTCTGTAAGGGAGCAGATTCTTCCATCTTCCCTCGAGTCAAGCAGAACGAGGTGGAGAGTATACGCACGCATGTGGAACGAAACGCAATAGTGAGTGAGAAACAGATGGTCTTTCTGCCCATCCGAACTGTTGTAACATTTTCACCAAAAAATCTCACGTTTGTTTGCGGTGACCTTTTTTTTTTTTTTTTTTTTTTTTGCTCTTTTCAGGATGGTTATCGCACGTTGTGTGTGGCTTACAAGCTCCTCAGTGCAGAAGAGTATGCAAAGGTGGATGCAGACTTGAGAGAAGCTAGACTGGCTCTGCAGGACAGAGATGAGAAGCTTATGGCTGTTTACAACCAAGTCGAGACTGAAATGACTCTAATAGGAGCTACTGCTGTGGAAGATCAGTGGGTGTTAAATCTGCAGATAGTCTTGATTTTACAGTGTTTTTAATGTATTTTGAATTATTTTCCTTTCATCAAGATTAATTGTTGTATAATTTGCAAATCTCCACGCTGGATTAATGCTATTGACAAGATTCTCTAATCTCCTTTTGTCTTAACAAACTTATGGGTTCCTTTTGTTATTTTTTTTTTTCTCATTGTACTAAACCTTTACAAACTTATACTGCCATCATGTGGTTTTGTGGTCCTCAGCAATCAAAGACTTCCAAGTTGATAAAACAGATAAATTATTTGTTTTATGAGCACTGCTTATAAGGGAAATTACAAAAAGACAGAAGAAACTGGAAATAAAAAAAAAAAAAAAAAAAAAACATTTTTGACAAATCAAACAATTATAGAGGATTAAAAACTTAGGAGATACAATCATGTCATGATTAAAAAGAAAATGGATATCAAAATTAATAGGGGGAACAATCCTAAAACTAAAAATTACCATTTTTGGTCAGTTGTTTCATAATTTAGATCATCATAGATATAGAAATAAATGTAAAATAAAAAAAAAACTAACTAAGACTAAAATTATACAAAGTGTCAATCCGTAAAATAGATATATAATCAATATAACAATCTAAAAATTGTAATGTCTTTAAATAAATACAATCCTAATATATATATCAGCCTCTTCTATTCTAAAATAAAGCTTTTCAGATCATTGGACAGAAAATATCAATTATTTTTTGCAAAATTATAGTTATTTAGTTTGACATAAGATGACTTGTTATTAGCTGTAATGTGCCTTTTCAGAAATATTCAGCGTACAACTCCTGCCCCTCTAGTTAAAATGTGCAAAACAAATGGCAATAAAACAAGGACATCGTTTCTGGCTTCTTTTAGTGTTTTTTGTAGCAAACACAGCTAAAATGCTGTAAGTAAACATTAAATTGAATTATATTTATGAAGAACGACCTATAACCTGTCAAATAGTATTTTATGACACGGTGGGATCCCAACTTCAGGTTTGGAACCCACTGCTCTGATCGAGACGGTGACATCTCATAGAAAACTGAACTTCATTGGAGTGACATTTTCATATTCAGTTGTTTTCTTAACCTTTTTTTGTTTTTTTACTTAGTGAAGTGTAATTATTGTCTTCTAATGTACTTATATGTTTCACCCAAAGGCTTCAGGAAGAGGCAGCACAGACCATGGAAGCTCTGCAGGGAGCAGGCATGAAGGTTTGGGTTCTAACGGGGGACAAGATGGAGACGGCGAAGTCCACTTGCTATGCTTGTGGATTGTTTACGAAACACACAGAGCTGCTGGAGCTAACGTTGCGCACTCTCGAGGATGGAGGAAGGCGGCGGGAGGAAAGGTTGCATGATCTGATGTCTGAATACCATAAGAAAGCTGTTCAAGATGCCCCACCAGTAAAATCAGGAATTACCAGGTTGGTATCTTAACATTACTAAATAATAACCTTACAAAAAAACTTAACCTTTTCACATTTTGTCTACTACTTTCAACCAAAAAGCTCAGTATGTTTTATGAGGATTATTATTTGTGTGGTAGTGACCCAAATCTCTGTGTAATTGTGTAGTGTTAGGAAAAAGATGCATGGTTTCCAAACTTTCTAAAAATCTGACAAATGTGGCATACGTCTATAGTCAGCCCCCCTGAGTCAATATTCTTATAAAACCACCTTTTCTGGCAGCTTTTAGGGGAGTAACTCCAGTCTTCGAGATCCAGTGTCCTGGAACATTTAATCTACGTTCACACTGCAGGGAAATGTGACCCAAATTTGATCTTTTTGTCCATATGCGACCCAAATCTGTATTTTTTTTGTTTTGTTTTTTTCATGGCAGTTTCAAAGGTCCAATTCTGATCTGTTCAGCCCCTGAAAAATCCAATTTGGGCCACTTCCATATGTGGTACTAATTCGGATACTTATTGGATTTTTTTACCAAAGGCATGTCTCAGACTGGTGTTTTTGCCAAATATTTGCCAAACAGCTCAAGCTCAGTCATATGAAATGGAAAGTGCTTGTGAACATCAAGTTTCAAATCTTGCCACACATTCTCACTCTGATTTGGGTCTGGACCGATCTGACCTGGTCATGCTAACACACGAATACTTCGCTCAAGTCCTCGAGGGCCCGTGTGCTGAAACCTTTGCGTGTGCCTCAGGACAACTTTATTTGTCATTTTGTATGCACAGAGTCCGTACAGAACGAAATTTTGTTGCATACAGCTTGTAAATTGTAGTAAAATTAAATTACAGTATAAGGTGCAGCAGTGATTTAAAAGTAAACAATTTAAATGTAGACAATGCAGGAGAAGTCAGGTCCAACACTTGTACATCAAATTGCTCAATTACCTCCTCCTGAATCCTTCTAATGACTTAACTTAATTATTTTATTCAGGTGTGTTGACACAGAGACACATCCTGAAACCTGCAGGACACTGGACCACAAGGAGTTTGACATCTGTGTCCTAAACCATTCCATTGTAGCTCTATGCTTAGGTTTGTTGTCCTGATGGAGGACAAACCTCTACCCCAGATTCAACTCTTGTCCAGCCTCTCGTTTACAGTGACTACTTTAAAACTCCTGACCCAAAAATGTGCACTTCAGCAGAGCTCTATAGAGCTTCATGTTTGTAGGAGATGGGACGTATCTCAAAGCTGTAGGACACCGGCCCTCGAGGATTTAAGTGACCAACTCTGACCAGCTTTCCTTTCCCTGGAGGAGAAAAAAAAATAGCAACCCCACAGTTGAACGCTACTTTGTGTTTCCGCCACATTAAACCCGAATAAAATACATTCATGTGTGTATAGTGACAAAATGTGAAGCATGTAAAACTGCTTGAAAAGTAGGGCAAGGCACTGACTGTCAGAATGTTTCTATCAGAGGTTCTAACTCGTTCCTGCTATGTGTTGTAGGAGTTGGTCTGTAGCAGGCAATGATTATGGCTTCATCATCGATGGAGCTTCCTTGTCGATGGTGCTCAGCACATCCTCTGAATCCAACTCGAACTGCTACAAGAAGCTGTTTCTGGAGATTTGCAAGAACTGCACGGCTGTGCTCTGCTGCCGCATGGCCCCTCTGCAGAAGGCTCAGGTCAGCTCAGCTCAGTTCAGGAAATTGGATTTATCACTTTAACAGCAAACACTTGGCAACACGCAGCTCTCCATTTTGCCTCATCTTTAGATTGTTAGACTGGTGAAGAACTCTGAAGGCAGCCCGATTACTCTTTCCATCGGTGATGGAGCAAATGATGTTAGCATGATTTTGGAAGCTCATGTTGGCATTGGTAAGAAATCACTTTAAATGTGGGGTAGCCACAATCCTTTACTGCAGGTTACAATTAACCTCTAAATCTAAATCAGCTTTGATGATGCAGATTTTTTTTTCTGCTGTTTCAGGTATTAAGGGTAAAGAAGGACGGCAGGCAGCAAAAAACAGTGATTATGCGATTATTAAGCTGAAGCACCTCAAGAAACTTTTGTTGGCCCATGGACATCTTTACTATGTTCGCATTGCACACTTAGTGCAGTACTTCTTTTACAAGGTAAGCAAAGCTAATATTTTTGCTTGTGTGAGGTTCTGATCACCCCGCTTGGTTCATGTATATGCAAAACTTGTATTTGCAAAGCTGTTTACTAGATATGTTTCATTATTAATTTATTTGTTTTTGTGAGACATAAATTATAATAACAGATGAAAAGACATTTGGGTTAAAGTTGGACTGTACACATAATTATGCACAACTCTTTCTTGCCCTTTTCGTCCACAGAATCTTTGCTTCATCTTACCTCAGTTTTTGTACCAGTTCTTCTGTGGCTTTTCCCAGCAAGTGAGTTTTTCCTTTGCAACAATGAGGTTTGGAAATGTTCTGAGCATTAAAGATGACTGAGCCCAGTTCCCCTCAAATTACCCCATCACCCATTATCCCTGTGAAGTTTGACCGCTGCTAAAGCAATCCAGACCCACCAGGTTTTGCCGCATCGAGCATCACTGTGGTGCAATCTTGGTGATGTTTGTGTAGTGAGATTTTTGATCCAATGCATGACTGAGAAAGGTACAATAAGAATGGAGGTGTGGGTTCACCACACCACTGTGGTAAAAAACTAAGAACGGAAGAAATCTGTAATTTGCTCCCTTACAGATTTCTTCTGTTTTTAGTTTTTTACCACATTCATTCTAATATCAGACAAACTAAAGACCTGAGTAAATATAAAGCTGCAATTTTCAAATGATTCTTTTTATTGAGGGGTAAAATAAAAACAAAATTAACCTGGCCCCATGTGAAAAAGAATCGCCCCCAAAATGTCATAAATGCTTGTGCCGCTTCTTTACAGAATAGACTTGATTCAGAAACATGGTTGGATTTTGACAATTTGTTAGACCTTTGCAAATGAAAGAATGATAATAATGTGGTCACGGAGGAGGAAATTCACTTATTTACAAGAAAAAACTTAAAAGTTAATTTTACTGAAAAAAGGGATATTTTTCCCACAATTTAAATGCCTACATTTACGACATTAAATCTAAAATATTGTACATTAAAACATGCCATTTCAACCAGGTTATTTACCAAATACTTAATATACTATATACTGCACGTTTTACAAAAGTAGATTTGCGGTCACAAACAAAAAGCAAGGAAAAAAAAGGAAAGTTAGTTGATACTCCTGCCTTTAGGTGCTTCTGTGATCTCAAAATGATAATTTTCAGATAGGGATAGGTTGATTTTGATGTTATTCCTCAACAAACATTATTTGCATTTACTTGGTTGTCTTTGCTTGTAAGAATACATTGATATGAAACATACAAGTGCAGAACAAGGAAAAACTGAAGAAACCTGTAACAGTTTTTCATAGTAGTCAATCAGTCATGAATAGCTAAGAAAAATTACATAGGCTCCATTATTTATCTTTTAAATATTAGTAGAAGCTTTGATTAAGAATAGACTTTTCCCTACATGGAATATTGCAACTAAAACATACTTATTTTAAGCTCGTGGAATGATTCATTTTATTTTCTGTTGTGACCCACAACACAGATCTGTCATAACTCCATACAAAGTTGTCCTTGTTCTTCCTTATGTGACCTCCTTTTAGACAGTCGTTTTTCAGTATTTTCTGCTCCTTTATATTAATCCCCAGTCACCCCACCCTGCCTTCTCCTCCTTACCCACTTCCCAACCCTTCCTCCTGCTCACATCCTCCCCAGCCCCTGTATGATGCCGCCTATCTGACGATGTACAACATCTGCTTCACCTCTATGCCCATCCTGGCTTACAGCCTTTTGGAGCAACACATTTGCATCGAGGTTCTCTTGGAGAACTCCACCCTCTACAGGTAAATCGGTTGTATTGCGCCTTATAGAAAATGCAGTTTGAGTCAGAGGTTTACACACATTCAATATTGATATGAGTTTCAAACAAACAGCTTAAACAATTTTCTTAAATCCATACACTCAGATCCATTATGGATAGATACTGGCACCCCAAATAATATTTGGAGGAATGTTTCCTGGGAATTTGCAATTTGAGAAACATGCTTTTTGTAATAAGTTCTTACAGAATTCTGTTTTTTTTTTTTTTTTAAGTCCTTTATTTCTTTCTTTCTTTCTTTCTTCATTTCTTTTACTGTCTTCTTCATTGTTTAATGCTAAACACATGTCAGCACACAGTGCTACATTGCCGCTACGATTACAAGTAACACTGCTCCAGTTGCTTTTCTTGGGTACGCATCCACAAGCTTCCTGATGATCGACCAAGATACGCCTGACATGAATGCACTATATGGACAGAAATCTTTACGCGCCACTATTTTTAGCATGGAATGTAACCACGACCTGAACCTTATTGTAGTTTGGTCAATCTTTAAATAAACTCTACCAGAAATAGTAGTTAAATATTGTTTCAGAATTGTGGTGATGATGTTTTGATGGTTACAAAAAGCATGTGGTCAAAACCCGGTTGTCTAAAGGACATTTAAAAAAAAAAAGAAGTTTTGTCCTATCAAATCATATTGAGAGAAAAAAATTTTTAATTCAACATTAAAAGCCCAAAATGTAGGACTTTCATGTAAATGATTAATTAATGTTTCTAAACTTTTGGCTAGATCTGCAAGTTTAGCTGTGCTTTTTTCTCTATGTTGTTACATATAGGGGTAGACTTCGTGTCATCACTTCCATGGTTTTTCTGTCACTTTTGTAGCTGTTTGAATATAAAAATAAGATCTAGTAGCATTTATTAAAGATGCTTAAAAATGTTTTTTACCCACTGCTAGCTTGACTCCTAATTAGCATTCTCTGGAATACTTCACACTTAGTAATCATCACTTTCTTAGCAAGTAATTGTGTGATTTTTCTTATTTCTCCCTATTAATTTATTTTAGGGAGATTGCAAAGAACGCAATGTTACGGTGGAAACTGTTCCTTTACTGGACTGCGCTTGGAATCTTCCACGGCTTAGTCTTCTTCTTTGGTGTTCGGTTTTTATTCAGTAACCCAGCTCTGCAGGACAACGGCCAGGTTTGAGTTCACTCTACTGCTGAACAGAAGTGAGCCAGAGACTTTGATTCACCACCTTCTCATCGCAACATCCTGTTTATCTTATTCAAATCCAGGTTTTTGGGAACTGGTCATATGGAACTATCGTGTTCACCGTGCTTGTCTTCACTGTAACGCTAAAGGTAACTGTATGAACTGTTCTAAGCTGCAGCTTTAGAAAAAAGTCCTGTAAAAAGTGGATTTAGGGTGTAAATGTTGATTTTGGGTATGGTTTTTAAGTGACTTTTCTTCTTCTTTGCAGCTTTCTCTTGACACACGGCACTGGACATGGATCAACCACTTTGTAATTTGGGGTTCCCTGGCTTTTTATGTGTTTTTCAGCTTCTTCTGGGGAGGAATAATATGGTAAGAAAATACACACGAAAACCTCTTGTAGCCGACCGTTTCTCAACTATCAGAAACAAAGGATGTGACCCAAAGTGTGTATTCTCCAACAGGCCTTTCCTGAAGCACCAGCGTTTGTACTTTGTGTTCGCCAACATGCTGAGCTCAGTGTCGGCATGGCTGGTCATCATCTTGCTCATACTCCTCAGTCTACTGCCAGAGATCCTGCTTGTGGTGCTCCGCAAACCCCGTGGACCCCACGCACGAAAGGTAAAGCTGGATTGGATTCATTCGCATGCATATGCTTTTAATTCATGTGTTCTTTCAAAATCTGCTTCAGGAAAAATAACCATTTGTTTCCTCAGGTGTTAGTGCATGTAAGTTGAGTTATTTGGAATACCTTTCTGGAGGTTGATTGAATAGTGATCAGGGTGTCAATCAATGTGTCAAGATCAGGCGTCCACAACCCTTGAAAACTTTGATCGTTTTCCATCTCTGGTTTATTCTGTTAAAGAAACTCAGGCATCCGGTTTGAATTTCCTGACTAGATCAAGATTTATTTGTAGATTACGTAATTTATCTTTGTCATATTTGTAAAGTGTGCATATCACAACTTAAAGGGTTTGGTTGGATTTTTTTGTGTTGAGGTTCTGTGAAATTATTACCAGTAATAGTTCCTTTTCATGAAGTAAAAAGACACATCGGTGTGAGCTTGTTGGAACATTAAGTACATCCATAAAAGTGGTGAAAGGTTAACATGTTAAGCAGATTTACACATCAATCCGCTTCACCAGTCAGTCATTTGGGATTATTCTTAAATGACTACATAACCTGGAAGGCATAGGAGCATACGATCTTCGATATGGCTTCACAACCGATGCAAAATCCTAACATTTGATTGATTCTTGGAGGAGCTAGAGTGAAATGAGAAATCAAAGCTTATCTGGAGAAATGGTTCAGCTGCCAGATCAACTAACAGTATCACACAGAAACACAGGTGTTGTTTGGTTAAAAGTAATACTATAAGCACTAGGGTTGTCACAATACTAAGATTTCTAACTCGATACCATTTTCAATACCATGGGGACAAAAATGACAACCAATTAAAGGCATCTTTTTCAATCACAACATGGAATATGTTTTCTCAACAGAATCACAGATGCTAGTTAAATAAATGCACAATAAATTACTCAAATATATAATCATTTAAGGTTGTCTGGGGTATTATTCTTTTATTGCGCAAATAATCCAGAACTCTAGAATTAACAATAGCAAAAATATGCAAACACTTGTCAGAGGATGTGAAAACGAAACTGAAAAAGAACTGAAAAGAAGTGAAAAGTTTTTCTGAGTTCATGGAAACTGCAAAATCAAAATTGGCAACAATGACTACATTTTGTGTCACACACACAAAACCACAAGTAAAGGATACTAGCCAGAGCTAACGGCGAAAGATAAAACAACCTACATTAATTGAGCAGCAAGCTGCACTGATTGTCATGTATGCGTGCCCACAGTCAGGTCGCGCGTGCTTGCGACAGGCGCTTTAGTATTGATACCATGCAAAATAAGTATTATATACCGATACAGCATTTGATAATTGATACTTTTCGGAGTATCGATATTTTTACAACCTTAGTAAGCACCGTAATTAACAATGGTCTGTTGAGAAATTGTAAACTAATAATATCAGTTTACATGTATATCCCACTGATATGAGCATTTACATTTTTAATTAACTGGAATGGCTAAAGTCAGCTACAACAGGCAGTGGCCTGTTAGCCATCCACCACTCAAAGGTCTTCTTTAAAGGAGCTATAAGTAATATATTTACTGTAAAGTCAACCTAAATTATTCTCATTTGTCACCTGGGATGGAAGTGACATTCCTTATAAACAATCTGTCCTCTCCATCAATAATAACTTAGTCAGGTTTTTCTCCTTTCAAACCTAGAAGTACAGTCTGGAACTAATTTGGTTCTGAGTGTAGCCCGTATCTTTACTTCCTGGTTCCTGAGCCAATCATATGAGAGTTCCCAGGGTTCCCAAAACAGAGAGCAGCATTTGGTATTTTATCATGGAAAAAGTACAGCAGCCTGCAAAAACATGTAAGACAGTAAGAGAGACAGACTAGAAATAGAACAAAATAGACCTGTGGAAGTAAAAATTCAGAAGGGTTTCACTCCGTTCAAAAACAGCATATCAGATTGTTGTGCTTGGCAAGCTGCTGTAGCGATTTGAGCCACAAGGTGTCAGTATTACTTATAGCTCCTTTAACTTTCCTCAAGCTATTGGTGTAATGACATCTTTCTACTACAGAATAAGACTATTATTACGGATTAACGTCACAGAACCTCACTTCAAAACATTTAAAAAAGACATATCCTTTTTGTTGTATTATCTATGGCGTATATATGCAAATCTTTTAAACAATATATAACCAGATTTAACTGCTTTTATTTATGGCTGAAAAGCAACAACTGTTCCTGCTGCTGCTAAGATATTGTGACATATTATTATACACTCTTTGTCATTGTTATTTTGAATAATTGTATGTTTAGCATCAAACTATATCAGTGTAATGCATTTTGTGAAATATTTACAAATAGTCCAATTTGTCTAGTGAGTGAGCAAAAAGTGAGGAGCAATTGTTTCAGCCAGCAGACTGAAGGTGTACAGCAATGTTTTTTTTTTTATACATCGAACAGAGAAGATGCTGGTCACTCTGGCACTTTCCCACATCGCCTCATTTAAAAAGCTTTCATTCTAGAAAAACTATGACACAACATTTTTATGCTTTTTAAACAATTACTGTAAAAACCATCAGCATACTTTGATACCTGTCACCAGCCTATGCCTTGGGTTGATACTCGTATTTTCTGAATATTTGGAGACCGGGGTTCTTAAAGATCAAAAACTGCTCCTTTAAGAATCTGTATTCAGTAAAGCATCATCAGGATGAATACAGATTTTGAAATAGAGGTGAACTCAGTTGAAAAGAATGTGAAAAAGCCCTTTAGCACACCGCTGAATCAAATGCTAACTTTAATATTTTGTTGTTTCATCATTTTTGGAACATACCAATAATATAACAAGATGCCAGGAATTTGACAAAAACAGCACAAAATTATAGAAAATTGAGACTGAAAAAATGTTTAATTTGTTGGAACCCTGTAAGATAAAACATTTTTACAAGTATTTTATCCATCAACGTGTGGGGAAGAGACCTGCATACAAAGATACACATTTTGGTATACTGCACACCTGGATGTTACTGAAATTTCTTCTTGTTTCTAATTCCTATAACTATACACTTATTTTAAATAATTTCTATAGTGATTTCCTTGATTTAACCAGTTAAATGACCACAGACATGTTGACTTTCCAGTTCAACTTTATGTTTCCACTGTAACAGGTTATATTTGCTGGTATGTGAGAGCCTGTGGTATGTTTTTTTATTTTTTTACTTCGGTTATTATAAACCATGTTTGAGGTCAATCATGGAAATGAAAGATTTGCTCTATTTGTCGTAGCATTATATTTACTGTACTGCTTGATTTACTTCTGGTCTAATTTTCAAGCACACGGTTCTTCTATTTACCCAACCTTATTTTATTTTTCAAGCTGACTCCTCTGCAGTATCACACTTTCTCACCTATCACCCTCCTATTTCTCCCTCTCTTCCTCTCTGTACCTGCTTCCCTAAAGATGAAGCATCGCCTTCCGTCCTCGGGGACCTCTACTATCTTCATGCTGTCTCAGACAGCTAGCACTCACAGCTTCTCATGGAGCGACTGAGGTCTCCCATTTTCTCTCTGTTGACATTCGAAACCTTATTCTCACTCTTGAGAATTTTCTGTTTGCTTGGAAACTTGCTTGTTTCCTTCTCACTGTGTCCTTCCTCTCCCACTGTCTCCTTCCCTATTATACAAATTCATTCGAGCTGGGGCTATAAAAGATTTTAAACCTGGTCCCACTCTGTTGGACAGCTTAATTACGGAGTCAATGCTTGGAATTTCTCGTTTTAAACATTGACTCAAATGCCTTAATGTTGTTCTAATTTATTAAATTGGGAGGAGTGGTGCGCTGTGAGCTCCTCCTGCAGTGTGGAGTAGGACAGGGAGTCCGTGCTGAGCGTGCCGTCAGTCTTCCATCATGTCTGTCCAGTTTTATCAGTCCGTCTCCTCCCAGCTGCCTGTGCTGCTCCAATGCCTGCTGCCTCCGCATGTCCCGTCTGGTGACTGCAGCACCTCAGAGCACCAGAACTCAACTGCATGAGGCACGAGTCCACAACCTCATTCTGGATCTTCGACCCAGTCTCTGTAGCCCACAGCTTTGTTCTGTTTGTGTTTAGCTTCATGAATTTTATCTTGACAAGTATCTGAGTATAGGAGAAGTTCATTTTAAAACTGTTTTACTGAATATTTCTTATTTCATTTTGCCAGGAGGCATTATGTAGGGAAATACGGGGACAGATTTTTACTGCCCAGTTTTAATTTTTAGTGAATGTATGTGTTTCTGTATATGTATGTAAGTGTAAAAGACGAAGGAGAACATGGAGAAAGAGAAGCATGTTTGTGCGTGCCGGCGTAGTGAAGTCAACAGTGTCTTCTGCCTCACCCTTCTAGAAAAAGCGGGTTGAGTCGAGCGTGGGGGGCCCCCAGTCTCCCCAGTCTTCAGCCAGGCCCCTCCTCATGAGAACCTTTTCAGATGAATCCAATACTGTCATTTAAACAGGTACTAGCCCACTTTTAGGTCTCTCAGCCGAGTCAGGGACTCACTTTCCCTTTTAAACCCCTCTACTCTCCCGTCTTAATAATTACGTTTTAATAAGAAAATTGAAACCCAAATGGTGTTCAAGCCATATTTAATAATTAAAAGTTATTTTTTATTCTTGTTTATGTTGTGTGAGCTGAATTAGGCTGGCTGAAGAGAGACACTTATTGCATTTCTAACATTTTGTGTCCAAACTTTTGGATGCTTTCAGTATGCTTAAACAATACATTTATTTCACTTGTGATTGCATCCTTGGGCTCTCATTTTTGCACAGACACACGCTCCTTTCAGCCTTCCTTTGAATGCACAGCTTAAATTTCTGTTTGCATGTGCTTCTGATGTCCCCCTCCTTTTTTTTCTGTCCGGTTTTATTTTCCTGATTTGGACTCTGAGGTGTCCTTCTTTTGCCTTCCTATCTGGTGTGAAACCACAGGGCTGATCTGGGATTTTTACTCACCACCTCTCCACTTTCCAGCATTCATGTGTTTGTAATGTTGCGGTTTGTTCACTGGTTAAGTCATCTGTGTTACTCACTGTCTGCTTAAACTGTTTGGTAAATAATGGGTGCATTTTTTGAGTGCTGCGCTTGAGTTTGGTGCATGAAGTTACTCTGACACAACCTCAGCCTTTTAATGCTGCTGCATTATAGGTTGCATACACCCAAATTATAAACAAAAAAAGCTGGATAGAACATTTTTTCTTTTTTTTTACATTTTGTCTTTTTACAACCATGAACTTTAATGTATTTTTTAAAAGATTTTAAATAGAGACTAAATTCAAGTTTATTTACCACATTTCTTTTAAATGGCTATGCTGACCAAAGTGTTGTACACAGGTACAACAAAGTACAAAAAGAGGAATATATAATATCCTTCACACTGTATTAAAAGGCTGTGGCTACAGATTTGTCTTTTGAAATTAGACTTCACAGTTCTGGGGCCTCAACCTTAAATGCTCGATCACCTTTATGAACCAGCCTAGACCAAGGGATCTATCACAAAAAAGAACGCAGTTGTAAACTGGAGGGAAAATGACACGTTTGTTTTTTTTATTTGCCAACAAAAATTAGAACCCTGTGGTATGCAAATGTATTTGGCCCCTTTCACTCTGGTATCTCCAAATGAAGTCCACTGCAACCAATTTGCCTAAATAATTCTGATGTTCTGTAAAGGCTTCAGAGGTTTGTTAGCGAACATTATTCAACACAGGGTGCGTCAGAAATATAGTTGTGCAGTAGTTTGAGACAGTTTTATAACGAAATGTTATAAGACAATGTCACAAACTTTAAACATCTCCCTGAGCAAACAATGTCACGAGGCTAACCTACCAAGACATGGCCATCTACCTTAATTGAGAGGCCAACATAGTAATTCTGGAGGAGCTTCACAGATCCATAGCTCAGGTGGGAGAATCGGTTTTCAGTACAAATATTGTCTGCTAAAGCCTTTAGGAGGAAAGCTATAGTTTAAAGAAAGGTACAAGAAGTCCCATTTAAAGTTTTCCACACAGCAAATGTGGGAAAAAGGTGCTTCAGTCCCATGAGATGCACAATGGGAGCGTCATGGTGGGGGGTTGCTTTTCTTCAGCAGGAATTAGGGAAACTGGTCGAGGGTGATTAGGAGATAGAGAGAGCGAATTGCAGCACAATGCTGGATTAAAAAAAAAGTTGAAAGGCTGCAAAAGAGTTGCCAAAGCAGGAATAGAAAGGGTTTAGATCAAAGCATAATAATGTGTTAAAATGTCCCAGTCAAAGTCCAGATCTTGGTCCAGTCAGGAAACTGTGGCAACACTTAAAAAAGTGGACAAAGCTGTTCATGCTGCTTGTGCTGTAGTGAAGAATCAACAAATGTTAGTCTCTAGATGTGCAAAGCTTGTCGAGACAAGAGTTCTGCACTATATCTAGCACAGAAAAACCCAATAATTTATGCTGAAGATTGTTGTAATTTGACAAAATGTGAAAAAGCTCAAGGGGAGTGAACAATCTGGCAGAGGGAGTGTACATTTAGAGAATTATCTTGTTCTTTTTTTTTTTTTTTTGTCCGCTAAACATGCAGTATGCTAAGGAGACTGGGCACCTCACAGCCACTATTTGTCAGTGTCCCCGTCTGCCTAGTAGTAGCACACAGCTTCTTGCTATAAATGTTCACTTTTAATCTGGTTTTTATTCTCCCTTTAGCTGGCAGAGGGTGACCTCCTACAATCTTCCAGGTAAAGCTGAAAGAGAAAGCGCTAACTGTGTTTAATCTACCTGCTGAGCTTCAACAGATCAGCTGACATGGGGGTGGGGGTTAATTTTCTTTACTAATGTCTGTCAACTGTCGGTGGTGGGGTGCTGTAATCATTGTAGCTTCCATGTTCGTTGTTTAGTAGCCAATCACTGTTGATTCTCTGGTGATTTAAGGCAATTTCTGTCCCTACTGTCCTGTGTGTCGCCTCCGGCTCTTGACCAAAGCACAAAGTAAAAGTCTGTGTCGTTGCTGTTTCCAGATCTCTGCTGTCACACCACTTTCCTACAAACACCTGATGGAGCGCCAGTGAAAGGCCGCCTGGACACGGCGCTGAAACCCTCCTCATTTTGATTTTCTTCTACTGCTGAATCGACTTTGAAGGGTGTGGAGATGAGAAGAAAAAATATTAAAAGAGGAGACAAGAGATCAAGATTGAGAGGATGAAAAAGATCCTAGAAATCTAAAGACTTGGGGGAGAAGTAAAAATTGTTTTTGAAGTCTTTTCTTTTCTGTTTTTTTTTTTTTTTTTTTTTTTTTTTTGTGCCCAGTCACCTGCCCAGCGCATGCCTGCGGAGCAGTGCTCTACTATATTTTCTAAAAATAACTCAGATGGTGGGCATGAGTCTTCTTCCTTTTACTATTTTGATATTTGCTTACAAATGAACGCTGCCTTGCCAGTAGCTAAGTACAACTACTTTGTTTCATCAAGCAGTTGTTATATCCACTCCAAGAATGGTACATCTGCATGAATGCTAAAAAAAAAAAAAAAAAAAAACATGTCTCTGATATTTAGTCACTGTTTTGCAAATCATTTTATTTGAACTTAATCGCTACACTTGTACTTTGCAATATTTTTCCCTTTTCTTTAGTTGTTTTTGTAAATCTTAAGAGATATTCACATCTACAAATCCAAATCATTCCAGGTGAAACGTTACTAAGTGTGATATCAGTGCAGCTGAGCGCAGCACACAGACTGTTAGAGTAGTATAAGATTATTATTTTTTGTTGTCGTGGATAAATCTGATGTGCGTTTTGAATGCTAAGTTATAAGAGAGGTCAATTGTTGTCGCCCAGTCCAAAAAGTGTGTGTGGGTAAGATTGAGCGTTAGACTAAAGACATAAAGCACGCCCCAGCAATGAAACAATACTTGAAGCGTGAGCTAAAATCTTCCAGTCTCAAAGATTATTTAATAGTTCATTATGAGATAAGAAAATTAATATATGTGCTGGACTGTGCATAGCTTAGAGATGTACGTTAACATTGATTCAAAGCCAAAAGGATCAGTTTGCATCCACACAGGTGTGGCCTTACGGTGACGGGCCTGTGTGCATGCGTGTGTGGCTGTGTTGTATGGACGTGCATAAATGTGTTGGGTGAGAATAGCCTCAAACGCCTGCGTGTATGGCGCACAGGTTTACTTGAACGTCTTCGATTCGGGTCATTTTGACATTTTCTGCACTATTAAGGAGCTGGGTTTCTTTATTATGTGTCTGGTCACATTAATTGTACATGAACGTACATGCATACAGTATGAGATAAGAGATTTCACAAAAAATAATCAACGCACACTTACCCAAAAATCTACAAATATACAAACTCTAAATAAGAAATTTAGAATTATTAGTGTCTATATTTTGTCTCCTCGGATGAGTTTAGGTTTAAAAGTGGCTCTGTGTTTGAGCTGCAGAATCAGCATAGTTCAAAGTCACTGTGAGATATCGATAGCGTGAACTTTTCACATTTCCTTCTTTAACTTTTTCTCTGCAGTTCTTTATACATTCCATCCAAACATTACATGATTTTGGACACTTTGATACTCTTTTTGTAAGATCTTTTATTTTATCCCAAAATCATTAAAACCACCTATCATATTTATTATTATTATTATTATTATTAAGTGTAAATTTACTCACGAATGTTATATTTTTATTAAATGTATCTTTTTATTATTCAGAGAATGTTAAGCTTTTTGCCAGTGGAGGGGATGTGTTTGTTTGTTTTTTTCCCAGCTGTAAGTCGAGACAGTATCAGTCCCTTTCAGCCGTCTGTTGCGTCTGGAAAGACCAGGCAGCCCCTTCCCAACACTCTCCCAGATTCCCCCAAATCCATCTGATG
Organism: Fundulus heteroclitus; assembly: GCF_011125445.2. Taxonomy (NCBI): domain Eukaryota; kingdom Metazoa; phylum Chordata; class Actinopteri; order Cyprinodontiformes; family Fundulidae; genus Fundulus; species Fundulus heteroclitus. Next base: position 76,248 of record NW_023396875.1, read on the forward strand.
GACGCTGTTCATCTCCTTTCTTACCGTCCTGGCCATGCGTTTGCATACACTCATTATGGGCATGAATGTGATCTTTATTTTGGGGCTTTTTTTTAGAATTGATGCGTTTCACTACTTTGTCCAGTGAACTGATGCCAATGATGATGTCATTTTTGAAAAACAAAAATTGTATGCACAAGTCAGAAGATTGTGTACATTTTCAGGTTGTGCATCCAATTTTGTATGCAGACACCCTACTTGCATTGATATTATATAAGCCTGTTAGCATTATTTTGGTGGCTGGATATTTAAACACTTGGAGTTCATTAAATTAAAATTAATTGGTTCTGCTTTAACACTAGTCTTTAGGTCTTCAATGGATGCCATGCGAGTGCTTCTAGAGGCTCATTCAGGATGTCTAGAAGCCCTCCAAAACTAGTTTGGACATGTGTTGGGGGTCGTTGTCCTGTTGGAGTTCCTAGGCGAGCTGGGAACTGGGATGCCAGGGCCACTGTTTATAGTAAGGCGAGTTTTAAAATGTAAATTTAGGTGTCACAGCAGCAAAAAAGGGACATTGAAAGATGGAGAGGAATGACAGCAGAGATATGTTAAGAAGAGAACATTTTAAAATACAGTTAAATTACCATTGAAAATGAGGGTGTCAACCAAGAGGTCACAATTCTGTCAGAAATACAGCTGTCTGGACACAAGGGCCAAAAGTACATTTGGAGGAGTCAAGTTTAAGATTTTACACCTTAGAACCAGCCATCAAGCATGGCGGTGGAAGTGTCATGCTGCGGGTCTGTTTCACTGCCAGCATTACCCGTGGACAGTGATCCCAAACACATCCAAACTGGTTTTGGAATTTCTTCTTTTTCTGGATTGGCCCTTGACCTTAATCGTATTGACAATGAATGACCTGCGTTGTCTGTGCCAGGAAGTCAAATTTAAATGAGCTCTTAACAGTTCTGGTGAGGAAAATGTTCACATGTCCAACTTAAACTCACACCAACGGGTTGTAATAACTGAGGAGTGAGTAGTTTCTCTGCATCTTGGTTCTAAACACATGTAACTGAATATTAGTGGGGTTGTAGCTATAATTACAAAAACAAATCCAAAATAAATATAAGGTTTATGCACTTTATAAAAGGTTGAAATTCACCTTTAAAAGCCTCAAGCTGTTGGCATTCTTACATATAGTGAGTGCATTTAAACTTCTGACCAGAGCCGTAACACTTACGTTAAACTGATAACTGCTTGTCTCCAAGCTCCTGTAACTGTCTTGCGGTGTATTATTATTATTTTTTTTTCTTATTTAAATTCACAGATTGTTACTATAATAAAAGCATTCGAATGGAAAGACTGATGCTGACATCAGTGTATGTTCTGAATTTGGAGTCATTTTCGTTGTCTACTCACCTTCAGACGACTTAACTGGGCGCACCAAGTAAAAGGTCAAAGTCGATGGGGTTGCCTGCTTTAACAAATGAGAAACCTTTAAATGACTCCAGAAATGCTATTTTAAGAGCTTAAACACGAATCTAATATTTTGCTTGTCTAAATAAAATGTTAAATCAATGGATTGTATTTTTAATGCAACTTTTTTCCAGCCAGTTTTTTTTTAAAGAAAAAAATAAATTAAAAAAAAGAAGGGAGAGAGAGAGAGAGAGAGAGAGTTGGAGTCTCTGTGATTATCTGTCTGTCTGTGGAAGTGGACACTTTCAGGCACCTCAGGCAGGGATCCCTTGCCACCTTCAGCCTTCTGAGTCTCCAGCTTCACCCCTCCAAACCTCCGAGCTGAATGTACCTCTTTGAAATATATATAAAAAAAAAAAAAAAACCTGAAGATTTTTCTGTAATAAAGCCGAAAGTTTTAAAGATAAACAGCTTGCTTTGTGGTTTGTTACAGCAGAACATGTCAGCAGTTTCTGTCTGGTGCAAAGGTGTGTGTGTGTGTGTGTGTGTGTGTGTGTGTGTGTGTGTGTGTGTGTGTGTGTGTGTGTGGTAATGAGATGGCCGAGAGGCTAAGCTGGATCAGCTGAGTGGCTGCTGTTTGAGGTCAGAGTGCTGCGTTGTGTGTGGCCTCAGAAGGAGAAAACCTTCAGCCTGAGAGTGAGGATTTACATATATCTGTATATAGACCCCTTCTCTCCACTCTACTCTGTATAGTGTTGCTGAGTGCTGATCCATTTAGACAAGATGTGGGCTGAGCAGTGGGGGGGTTCAGCTGAGAAAAGGCTCTCTGTAACCGTATGTACACAATGACACCCTTTCTTATTTGTTCTGCGCTTTTGAATGATTTCTGTGTATTAAAGGCTGTGTTTCACATGGGCCAAACTTATTGGCAGAGGGAGAGGAAGATTTGTATATTCGACAGTAAACCTTTTATTTTCTGTGTCCATTTATTGTGTCATAAAGCAGGAGAATAAGTGATGAATATGTTAGCCAGCCGTCCCGACAGAGGAGCCTACAATACAGAGAGCATGCAAAAAAAAAAAAAAGCCAGAGTATGAAGAAGTGTTGAGGGTAAAGTAGGGAGGGAGCTGGCAGTGGGTCAGGAGCAGACTCTTGAGCTTTGCACGGTGCAGAGCTGACGCACTAATGCTCAGAGAGGGGAGGGGAAGGGACGGACAGCCGTGGCCAGATGGAGCTGTGTTTGTTTGGAAGCAGCTAACTGCTGCTGAGAGCAGGACACACTGTCGACTCTGGTGTGTATTAACGGGAGGAGAAGAAGACATCACACCCAGTCAGGGCAGCGACGGGTCAACAGACTGCCGGCGTGCGCCTCTGAGGACAGGCCCTGTGCTGTAATGTAGCTGTGCGGCTCAGTGTGGCCTTCTCTGCAGCTTCAAGGTCGGCAACCTCAGGGAGCTGTCCCCATCTGGATCTCAACCCCCCCGCAGAACTCCATGGATTCCCCGCCGTAGCTCCTCCGCTTCTCTGTAAACCTGCGCCATGGAAGGCCGGACCGCTCCGGAGGAGGGTGTGAGGCCCGGACTGCTGTGAGCGAACGGTTGTCCCTGCCTGATCCTGTGACGGAAACTGAGGGAATGGGCCCAGCCTCACTGCAGGAGGAGAGGGACCTGGGCAAAGAGTCTGAGGAGGAGATGGAGAGCTACCGCTGCCTTCTGCGGGCCGGCTCCCAGCTGGAGAGCACCTTACAGCGTGAGTAACGTGATGCTGACACAACCTGTGAACGCTATCAGACATTTCAGCTTCGAAAACCATTTTCTAAATTGCTTCAGTTGGCACTCCTCTGTATAATTCAGCAAAAACAGACATGCTGCAATACAGCGCAGCTTAGTGTGTAACCCAACTTCTGAGAGGACGTAACTGGAGATGTGCAGCTTCAGTATTATTGATGTAGGCTACCAGTTCCTGCAGCTTTGCTCCAGCATTGGGCCATCGCAAGGATTATGTCAGCTATTTTAAGCCACCCACAGATGGGCACGTTTTCAATCTATAGGAATGATTTGTAGCTGGAATATCTGCAGGCTTGATTGTAGATCACTGTTACAGAGATGAGATTAAAGCAGGCTGTAATATTAGAGAAGTTGTCCTTATAAAACTAGGGTAATATTTGTAATTAAGGCACAAGGCCGTTGGGCTTCACGTTGAAAAACGCGGTAGGATCTCGACATGTTCGCGGACGGTTCTTCATATTTCCTGTTTTTCGAATTTGGTCTGGATCTGACAGCTGAAAGAGAAAACGCCTTTCTCAGAGGAAGTCTTATACGTTCCCCTCCCATTTTACCCTAATCTTCTTACAGAGCGTGCACTGGTAAACCGTTTTGTCATTTTGTCACGGTCTGATGTGACAGATCATCAAACAAATTTGTAATAAACAGTAAATACATGACATAGATTTCAAACCATGATCAAGTTCAATCGTTGCAAAGATGTAACAGATTCCTAAAAGTAATGACGGGTTGTTCCGCCAATAGCAGAAACAACCGCTTTTAAGCGCTTGCAGTAAGTGGTAATGAATCAGATGCTGGTGTGCTTTGGATCATTGTCTTGCTGCATTACTTGAGTGAGCTTGAGTTTATGTTCACGGGCTGATGGATGTTTTGATAAAAGGATTTGTTGTGTAGACCATCATTCATGATTCAATCGGTTACAACAAGTCCTTCTGATCATGAAGTAACAAATCCCCCCCAGACAATCACCCCATCCTCACTACTTCTTTAGATTGTTGATGCGATCTTCTGTTTCTAAAATGCTGTTAGCTGTACTCCAGATGTAACTGTAGACACTTCTCTCTCTTCACTTCACTGATCAGGTTCCCTAAAGTCTAGGGGATCTCTGTGTTTTCTTTTTTTTCTTTTTCTTTTTTTTTGGCAAATTAGATAAACCTAGGTGTTTTGGTCTTTTTAAAAGCTTTGGTTTTCATCTTGAAACTTTTCCCACTGAACCAAATTTCTCTCGGACTTTATTGTTAAGTCGATAACATAGACGTAAGGCTGATGAGGCCTGCAGTGTTCGTAAAAAGGTCTAAGATCTTTGTGACCTCCTGGATGAGTCCTCAAAGCCCTCGTGTTAATTTTGGTCAGCTGGCCACTCCTTAGAAGGTATCAGAGGAGTCATCATGAGGTGCTGATCCACCAATCAAAAGTGAACTAAGGATAAGGCGAGAAATGCAGTCTGACATGATTCTTTGGATCATGGAGAGACCAATAATGTCAAACATCTATTATTGTACGCAATCCCATGATGTCTGAAACTTTAAAATTTTTCGGAACAACAGATGCAAAAATCATGATGAGAAACAATGTTTTCATTCAGGCGAGGCCTAAAAGAGGCCATGTTTTTTTATTTGTTTATTTTTTTATTTTTTGATGCGATCTTTAGATGATCTGCTTTAGGGGTCTCAACTAGGACATCATACTTCATGACATTATAATTGTTTGTTACATTTGTCAAGCATTGTTCAAAAAAATTACAAAAAATCATGTAGCCATATGCTAGTAATAATAAAACAAAGGAAAAGCAATTAATTTTCTCATTTACACTTGATGGAATACATTGCATGGAGTACTTCAGGCATTTCTTTAACAATAACTTAAATTATTCTAATATAAAGTCAAAATCCTTAAAAAATGCCTTAATGGATTTTCATTGGCTGCAGGAAATTAAAACCATCTTCTCCCCCTTCTGCACGGTGTCTTAATGAGGCCTTTCTGTTCTAAAAACCAATCTAGCTTTCATGTATCCCAGTGGGTGGAAAACACATTTTTTTTCCTCCGCTCGTCTCTACCAGAATCCTACCACCAACCAGTCTAATCCCTAAGCATTTAAAGCTTCATTTAGCAAAAAACCTCATGACCTAAAAGCAGTATGAGCCTCGGCTTCAGCGTTTTATTAAAGTGTTTGTGTGTGAGAGCGTTTTTCTTACCTTGCAAAGGATTAAAGAGCTCTGCATTTTTAGTGTCTTTGAAATCAGAGTGAATGTAGCTCTGATTTATGGGTTTGTGCACTCTGCATTCAGCCAGACCCCCTTCATCACGCACTGCATGATTCACTTGCCTTTACTGTGCTATAAGCATACTCTTCTGCAGCATCTTCATTTTGAGGGTTTGGAAACTAAATTACTTACTTGCTCACCATTGTTGTGTGCAATTTTTTTTGTATTACCTGATTTAAAATTTAAGCAAAAGTTATTTTTTTTAACCTTTTTATTTTGTCACCAAACAAACCTCCATTTATTCCCCTTGTTTTTATGCTAGTGTTTGCCTTTTATTGTTATGTTGTTGTTTTTTTTCTCAATTTTGCTTCCTGGTGATTTTTAAAAGCTCACAAAGTGTATTTTATGGATAAAAAGTAAAGTTATATAATGTTGAGTGCTTATTGCAGGTGCACTATGTGATGAAATCAATGTGGATGGTTATCATTGTTGGGACAACAGAGGTAAGCTTCCTACCCTTAGCTTTGTAAGCACGCTAAAGGGACTGGCTGGAAGTAAATCACTGTTTCCATCCACATTGCAAAACCTTTCTTTTTTCTATGCATGCAAGAAGAGAGGAGCAAACGGATAGGTTATCTGACTTTCATTTGCACACGTTGTCCCACAGAGTCCTGCTTGTCAGCTGAGGAGGTCATGTTTAAACATTTCCTTTGAGAAGAGGCCTATATAAAAGCACACCCAGGGTATTTTTAAAATGCTGCAAAAGTATTAATATCCCTTTAACTTTGTCATATTTTGTCAAGTTACAAACACAAGCCTGGTATCATTTGATTGACCTGCACATTCACATGATACATGTGAATGTGCAGGTATACATACTCATACATTCAAATACTCATACATTCAAAAAAGCTCAAAATATGTGAATATTATAATAAAAATCTGTTTTTTTTTTGCTCATTTCAGAAAGTAAACTCATATAGATTCATTCTATATAGAGTAAAATATTTCCAGCCTTTCCATTTTTATTAATGAAAACACCAAATGCTGTGTCTCAGAAAATTAAATACACCATTTTAATGTGTGATCAATGTTAAGTGAAAGAAAAATGTGTTGTGGGAAAAGCTGGACCAGCTGCAGGAATAATCACAGCCTTGAGAAGATCCATTCAAGGATTTGGGGAGCTTCAAAAGGAGCGGACTTAGCTGGAGTCAGCAGATCAAGAATAAGTTCTGATAATTTGGAGTCCACTTTGTTTTCTGAAGTCCACATAAACAGCCAACTACTAGGACATTTTGAAGCACTTCATGCTTCCCTCTGCTGACAAACCTGTATGGAGATTTTGCAGCAGGATGTGCTACCTGCCCACTGTGCTTACTGTACTTTAACCAGCAAACTGACCTGACCTGAACCCCACAGATAGTCTATGAAGTATTGTCAAGAGGAAGATGAGAGGCACCAGAACCATCAATGCAGATGAACTGAAGGCCACTACCTGGGTTTCCTGAACACCTCAGCAGAACCACAAGCTGATCGCTGTCACGCCACGTTGTATCGATGGAGTAATTCATGCAAATGGAGCCCCAGCCAAGTATCGAGTGTATAAAAATTAACATACTTGATATTTCTGATTAAGATATCCTTTGTTTTGGTCTTATGTAATCAAAATTTTAAACACACTGGATTGTTTTTTTTTTATAACCTGTAAGCCGTCATAAATGTAAACAAATAAAGGCCTGGAAAATATTAGTCCATCTAATAAATCCATATGAGATATGAGTTTCACTTTCTGAAATGTGTGACATGATACAGTATTTTAAGACATTCAAAGTTTTTAAGATATACTTGTGATTATGAAGGAAAGGAGACATGGTTTTCAGTAAAAAAAAAAAAAAAAAAAAGAAATTTGTGGTGTGCAATTCTGCACCCCCCCCCCCCCCCCCCCCCCCCCCCCCCCCCGCCGAGAACATATTTAGACACCTTTTGCAGCGACAACATGCTAACACGTGAGAACACATTATTCAAAACCATTAATTTTTAGGTCTGACTGTATGTTTAGGGTCACTGTCATCTGAGAAGATGAACTTTTAATACAAGTCTTCCAGGATTTACCCGGATTAGGCAGCATCCATTTTCCCAGCTCTCACCTGCTTCTGTGTCTGTACTGAAGCATCACAACAGCTTGAGCCCCAACACCCCCCCTCCGCCCCCGCCCCCCATTGTGTCACCATGGGTTTGGTGGGTTTAGGCTATTCATTTTCTGACTTGCAACATTTTGAATGTAGCCCAAAAGGTTCTGTGTAGGTCTCATCAGACCAGAGCACCTTTTTTCAAAATCCTTGCTGTTCTCCCTTTATATCTTGGGGTTTACCACACATGGGACTCTTTGTGAGATTCTTTCAACAATTCAGCTTTATATCATCTTTAAAAGCCAGATTTGTGGAACGCAAGACTGTCACAGATTCTCTGACCCGAGTTGTATATCTCCTCCAGTCATCATGAGTCTTTTGGCTGCTTGTTTTATTAATGCTCTCTTTAGCCGGCCTATCAATCCAGGCTGACAGTCATGTAGGTCTGCATTTGTGCCAAATTCTTTCCATTTTCAGATGATTGGTTCAACAAAGCTCTGTATGATGATCAAAGCTTGGGATATTGTTTTAAAAGCTAACCTTACTATAGTCTCCACCACAGCTTTATCTGTGACCCGTATGTGTTCCTTGGTGGTCATGATGCTGGTTGTCTAATGTCCTGAAGATATTTAGTCACACTGGATTTTATTTAGAACTGTGAGTAAATACAGATGTATGCCGCACTTTCCAGATTTATATTAGTAAATAAATTGACAATTATGTATCATTTTCTTTTTGTTTCACAATTATGTAATTCTTTAGGTTTGTCTGTGGCATAAAATCCTAACAAAATACCCCAAAATGTTTTTGTAACCAACATGACAAAATGTGTAAAGAGCACTTTGCAAAGCACTGTATAAAGTTAAATACTGTTGGTTACGGCATACAGCCTCGTTGAATTAGCACAAGCCAATCAATCATTAAATGGGCCAGGTAGTATTTTAGGGTCAAGAGCCAATGTGGTGTTTCCACAAGATTACAGAGTTTATTAACTGCACTGCGGTTTGCTGCATTGGGTAGCTCGCATTTGATACACACAGAAGGGCTCTGGACTCTAATTATGCTGACATCCAACTTTAGTTCAGGAAAATTTGCTCAAAAAACATTTTACTTATCCATTCCAGTTTATGCAAAAACTTGACCCTGCAATCCTGAAGTGTCAGATGTACTCCTACGCTGCAGTGTCCATTAATAACTGTCTTTAAACATCCCGGCACATCCATCTAAGACAATTTCCTCATTCTGCTGTTGACCTACCAAGCTGGATATTAATGATCATACAGGTATTCAAGCGTGACAGTAACTCTATCCTGGATCTTATCCACTGCTCCTGCTTTGGTCTGGCCTGGCTCCGCTCCTCTCTGTTACGACACACATCAAATATTCAGCAGGTACTGGCGGGGCTTATTACTTGCTCCCTGAAACGCAGCATCACTGCAGTCACCTCATGGAAAATAACACCTAGGTCGCTCATACGATCGCTCTCCGGCCTTCCCTGTTTTTTTCCTCTACATATATCTGTTCCTCTGCACTGATTAATTTTTCATGAGGAAAAGATGAAATCCAAGAGCGGCACTGCACTGTGCTCTGCCGCAGCTGAAGGCAATGTAGAGACATTTTGCATGACTCAAATAAAGCGGTAAATCCGTGCTGTGTAATGTCCTTACATCTGTTTCTGCTGCAATCATCTTTGCTTTGAGGGTCAACAGGGATCTGCATTAGGAGCGCTGGAAACGCAGAGGGAACTTGTACTAACAGTAACATTACAACATTGTATTTCTGCCCTCTGCGCATCAGACTGGCTGCTGCCTACAGCTCCAGTCTGTAGACGATGGCCTGGTACAGACCGCTCTGTCTCCATCCCTCCATCCACTCTGAGAGGAACATTAGCTGAATTAAGAAAGCAGTACAGGCCATCTAAAGGCTACATTAGCCTGGTTTATATTGCTGTATGGTGAATGAGTTACTGTATTTGAATCCTTTCATGTTCTTAATGCTGGCAGCTACAGGGAATCTACATTTTCCCGAGAAGGCGGACACTGGACTAAGACACACATGGTTGAGGGCAGATAATCTTGAACTCCTGGAATGCTGCTTTACTAACAAGCCCGATGAAAGACATTTGTATACCAAAAAAACAACAAAAAAACAACAACATTCAGGCTTGGCTATAAGCAACGTTGCTAATATTGACACAAAAACACACAGTCAAACATGGCAGTTGTAACATTATTCTGTGGGACAACTTATCTTCAGCATCTCGGTGAGTCCATGCACACAAGGACAAACAATGTTCAAGAATAAACGTAATGGACAATTTGAGGAGTCACCAGAAGAAAGCTGTAGACAGGAGATGGCTTCACAGTCTTTTTATTGTTGAGTGAGCAAATAAGTCATGCTGCTTAATTTAATCATGATAACTAAAAAATCTGCTTTATTTAAAAGGTTTGTGCACAAAAACATGAGAATTAACTTTGGTTCCATTTCTACACCCCTCTCAGGATTCAGTAGCTTGCACAAGTACTTGGAAAAAACACTTTTCTTGGTCCTTTGTTCTACTGCTAAGTCAATTGGGGGAAAAAATGACTCAATATTTTTTTGTTGCTCTAGTGGCTTTTTTTAAAAGTCAGCTGACAGGACAGGAGGTAAAGGATGTCAGGTCGGGATCACAGCCGTGTTGAGGATTTAGGCCCGCCGTACATGGGGCGTGCGCCATCCCCCATCCCCCTGCGCCATCGGAGCATGCCAAGAGAGTCTACATGCATTTTCAGAGAAATGCTTTGAATTCATAACCTATGCCCTACGTATTGAGCATGAAAGGCAACCATAAATAATGAAGAGGTATCGTTTCTACATGTATATATATAAAACTTTTCAATAGAATTAATAAATAATCATTATTGTCACCATGTGTTACCATGGTGAGACAGACACCGGCTCAGGATGCACACAGATAACATGAGAACACAGACAAAATATTTCCACACTTCTCTTTCTTTTGATGGCAGGTTACTTGAAATGTATCATAAACACATGTATTTCCATTTCTTCAGTTGCATCTAGTACGTCGGTCAAGTGTAAAGGTTAACATCTTACATAGATGACATAGAAGACAAAAAAAAAATACCCAATATTTTAGTACCAACAAGATGATCCAAAAAATAGCTATTTGTTTAATAGTTGGAACAGGGGACAATTTTTTTTCATTTAAAATAATTTTGAAAAAATTACTAAATTCTATGCTTCCTGGAGCCAAAGAAATTAGTGTTGGTTTAAAACTTTTACATTTAATTAAATGTGATTGACTTCAGATTCTTGATGCACCTCAGGACCAATGGAAGCAAATGCACTGAAGTTTATTTACTTAAAGAAACAATTAACTCCTAAATATTCCATAGCAAAATATGACAGAATGCATTAACTATTTCTACTTGTATCATGTTGTAGAGGTGACTGTGCCTGTGAGCCTGAAGGAAGTAGGCGGCTATATAGAGAAACAGGTTGCATATCTGTCAGGTGAGTTATTTTTTACAATACATCTATCTATCTATCTATCTATCTATCTATCTATCTATCTATCTATCTATCTATCTATCTATCTATCTATCTATCTATCTATCTATCTATCTATCTATCTATCTATCTATGGCTTGTTTTAGATGTCAGAAGAGAAGCATTGTTTTCATGGCGATCCTATACATGTATTATATAAACATATAAATAAGTGATGCTTATGTTTCTGATTTTCTCCAGGGGGACGTGGGGAAGACTCCAGCGTCATCATCACCCTCCCAGAGTGCTCAGCATTCAGTGACATTCCAGAGGACGCTTTAGCCAAAGTCTTTACCTACCTCACTCTCATCCCTCGGTGTGTCCTCCATCATTTAGCTGTTCTTCCTCGCTGACTCTCTCTCCCCCCTTCTGCACTGCACCAAAACCTTGTATTCTGAGCACAGCAGGCGCTGCTGATCTGTAGCTCAGAGTCAAATGCCCTACCGATGCCCTTGTTGTCATAACCTCATCTCTCCAGAGATTAGGGAAGATTGTAAAAGAGCAGGTCAGACGCTCATTCTCTGCTCCGATGTTGAATGCAAAGAGTCTAATTCTTTCAGATGAAGAACAGATATTTGATATTACATAAAAACGTTATTATTTGAGTTCACATATTTTTGTATCAAACACTCTGTCTCACATTTGCAGCAATTAAAAACTAAAACCAAGGGTGCATGTTTTTATTGGCAGGACCAGACAGCCTGGAGTTAAATTTATCATCATCTTAGACCGAAGACTGGACACATGGGCCTCTATCAAAGCAGCCCTTGCCAGAATAGCAGTAAGTTTAATCTTTCTTTCTTTATTAAACCAGGTTGAGATAGTTTGGAATATGGGAGTTTTTAAGCACTGAAACACGGCTGTACTTGACTAAGGTGTTGATAAACGGGTTCATATGTTCCTATTCCTATTTCAATAGGAAACTCATTTCATTTGATCAAATAAATTATTATTTCTGATGAGTATAAAAAATGTATTTAAGATAATTTTCTTTGTTTCTTTGTTTGTTTCTTTGTTTGTTTCTTTCTTTCTTTCTTTGTTTGTTTGTTTCTTTCTTTCTTTCTTTCTTTCTTTCTTTCTTTCTTTCTTTCTTTCTTTCTTTCTTTCTTTCTTTCTTTCTTTCTTTCTTTCTTTCTTTCTTTCTTTATGCTCCATACTCAACATTGGTAGAATTGTCTGCCATAAATACATTTTTTAAGGTTTATATTTTTCAATTTAAACCTCTGTTAAGCAGTTGCTGTCCTTGGTGCTGATGAAGATCTTTGCTAAGTGAACATTTGCCCCTGATTTACACGTAGCAGTGTTTTTAACCCGCTTGGTCTAGGCATCAGTAGTGAAGCATTGTTTTCATGCAGCGTATTCAGAGTCCCCTCTGCATATTGCAACAAATGCATGAGTAAGCAAAAACTGCGCGATGACGCGGGAGGCTCAGGAGGGGAGTAAGGATGAGGAGGAAGCCGGGCGGGAGGAGGAAATGTTGCAGAGATGCGCTGCCTGCCAGCCTCTATCGCAGAGGCACAGGGCGGCAGCAGAGCTTCGGCTGTTGCCAGGCGGTCGCGGGAAGGAGTCGCATATCTTTCCTGGCACGGATTTTCCGTGGTCAGCCGGGAAGTTACACGTATTAGCGATGGCTGCCGACACCATGACCGATTGCTTTTACCACCGAAGAATGCCAAAGATCCGAAGGAGCCCGGTAATGAGCGCTTCCTGTAATTTTTAATTCTTGGTGTGAAGAGTTTGGGGTGAAGTTTTGTTTGGGGCGGCTTGGATGAATGCGGCAGCGGCGCAGACTGTAGCACTGCGGCGCACGGGGAGCTTCTGCTTAGTCATGCCGCTGGCTCTCTGCGCGTCCTGCACAAACCAACGACCATCTAGATTAAATGTCTGTCTCCAACTAGGAAGACTGCGCTAGGCTAAAGGAATCTAGGAAGCTGCAACTGAGAAACCAAAGACAGGGCACTGCGTAATAGCGACACATTAAAATGCTGCTGCATGGGGGTTTCTTCATGCATACAGAATTTAGAGTTCAAAGCCTTCAGATAAAAAATAAAAAAATTGCAAATGTACTTTATGCTTTCATTCAGTAGGTTCAGTCTTGAATACAGCATCAGGGTCAGACAATGACCTCAAACAACACAAAGCTAAAACCTACAAAATGGTGTAAATTAATTTTAAAATTAAGTAAATTTATTTTAAGCTTGAGCATTTGGTCAGTGCTTTTTTGTTTATGGTATAATATTATTGTTTTTTTTTTTCTTCTTTTTTATCCTAACTGTGACATTATGTTTTAATGCTCGTTGCTTTACCATTTTATTATCTTATTTTATCTGGGAATCCCTTCAGTTGCTCTTTTGTGTGTAATAGTACTATATCAAAAAGACTGATTGATTGGCATAAACAAATAGATGGAAATTGAACTTTAAATTAAGGTTAAATGCAATTGTTGAGCAAAACAGACCAGAGTAAAGTCTATAATATGTTGCATTGTGTGATGATACACTTTTAACATCTCTTTTGCATGTATTCCGATTTAAAATGCATATATATATACATTCATTTTTACAACTGTTCCTTCTCAGTTGTGTTTGGGGTTGTGGTACAAGATAGTTATATTTTTCCAGGTTTGAGGTTGAGAAATAAGTTTTAAAAAGAGCAAAAGACAGTGAGAGCTTCTGAAAATGCATATAAGAGAGAGAGAGAGAGAAATATGAATTTATTTGAAGAACAATCATTTTGGTTAACAATGTATTATAACACAATGATCACTGAAGGGAAAACTAGTGGGGAAAAAAGTCTCCTGCACAAAATGTATGTTTCTAATGTGAACATTTATATGTTTTTAAATACCAAGTCAGATCAAGAAGTCTGTAGTTCGTTTTCTCCTATCGTATTTGGACCTAAAATGTCATGTCAAGCAAGTGCGACATGCTGTGGTTGGAGGAGATCTTTAAATACTGATGTATATTCAACACTTTTTTGAACACATTGTTCAGAGACTGAGAAAAAAAACAAACAAGTGGCAGCTGCAGGTAATTGTGAGTGAACAAGCAAGAAAAATATTTGAACAGAGCAGGTTTACCTTTATTTATTAAAGTGATCCTTGGACCACAGATAATGTGTACAGAGGACACAAAAACATCCCACACAACACCTGCAGTGGCCTTGATGTCTGACTGTTGACATAGATTCGACATATTCCTGCTAGAAGCATTGTTTGTCAAAACAATCCAATTTTTCTTTTTAACAAAAGCCAGTTTTCCCTGCAGATCCAGAATCCTGTCATCACCCATATAAGATAATGCCTGTATCAGATAGGTGGTACAACAGATACTCTTTATCTGATCTGCTTTAAACACAACTAAAACGTCTCAAGTACGATCATATTCGCGCCTTGAAATGGTACCTCTTTTCTCTCATCAAGGCCTCCTTTCCTGGGAACCTCCACCTGGTCTTGGTGCTCCGACCCACCAGCTTCTTCCATCGTACTGTAACAGATATTGGTTTCCGCTTCAGCCAGGATGACTTCATGCTCAAGATGCCAGTAAGGCAGCTACTCTTCAGTTACCAAATTTGTCTCACTCAAGGTACACCTCATTATTGTTACAGTCGGGAGCTCCATAAGCAAAATGTTTTCTGGTAATCTAACTAGAATTTCGACCTTTGTTTTTATCATACTATATCATGCTTTCTTGGATTTTTTCCCCTACATTTCTGGTGTTATTTTATAGTTTAAAGTGAGAAAAATTTGTTGTCAAGATGCATTTGACCTCACCAAATGCATGATATCATGCATATTGTTGGGGCACATAGGCCAGATCTATTGCTTTCTGGCCAATACAATGTTTATCTAACAACTGAAGAATAAGAAGTCATGTGAAAACGGACGTTAAGTCTTTTTGTGAGCTCTCAGATTTGTCTACATGTTTAGGTGGTGATGCTGAGTTCTGTCACAGACCTGCTGCGCTACATTGACGAGAACCAGCTGACATCCGAGTTTGGAGGCACTTTGGACTACTGTCACAGTGACTGGATTGTTTTGCGGACGGTAAATGGATTCATAAACGAGCCAGAGTCCAACATTAAACCATATTGTTGTTTAAATCTGTGTTATTTTATGGTAGACTTTATCAGTAATAACTGTTTCAGAAAGTTACCGGATGAACGTTTAGATAAAAGAGTCTCATTTAATGGTTTTTTGTGTTTGTTCTGTTTTCCACGACAGGCCATTGAAAGTTTCGCAGTGACGGTAAAAGACATTGCTCAGATGCTGCAGGGGTTTGGGACCGAGCTGGCGGAGGCAGAGCTTCCAGACGAGGGGAAAGCCATTGAACAGCTCCTTGAGACTCACACTGAAAAGTACAAAAAGCTCAAGGTGAGGCTTTATGCAAGATGCATTTGTTTACATTACCAAATTTGATTTTGACCTGCATTTTTTTTAAATGTAATCTGCTCTCTGGAAGGATGCAATCAGGTCAGTTTCAAAGGAGGGTCGACACCTTCTGTCCAACCTGGAGATAAGTGGGAAGGATGACGACTCCCAGTGGGACGTGAAGCTGGATTGGGAGACAGTACAGAGGTAGATGATGTCTTTGATATGCTCTGTACTCCTAAACTTTATTTATTCACGACGTCTCTACTACAATGGACTGACAGTTCCTCTTTCAGGCTCCTTGCCCAGCTCAGAGACATGGAGTTGGCCTTTGACGGCTTCTTTGAGAAGCATCATCTGAAACTCCACCAGTACCTGCAGCTGCTTCGATATGAACAAAGCTTTCAGGAGGTAAAGTTGTTAAATGCTTTTCACTTGTGGGAAAATTATAATTTTTTTTGTATAATTACCAGAAATTATACTTTTTCTTTGTATTTAGGGCACTTAGAAGGATATCTGTAACGTATCACTTCAGTCATAACAACAATTATAAAAATAATCTGCAAAACAATTAAATGAATAACAAAATTATATCATAAACAGTTCAATCTTTATGTAAGCTGAAGCTTTAGATCTGGCATTACGAAGGAAAAAAATGGCCTAAGATTTTTAAAAACAGAAATTGAAACATTTTCCTGTATCAACCAGTTTTACAGCTTTAAGCAGGCAGAAGCAAGAGACGGTTAGATGCATGTTAAAACCATGGTTAATCTCCAGCTAATGTTTCTGTTTGCATATCTGATGTGTCTTTTTGCTTAGATGGAATTATGTCTTGAGCATCTCATGCATCAGGAGAGGGAATTATCCATAAATGTGAGCACTGTGGCTCAAACAGAGCACGCTCTGAAAATGCTTGACAGCCTGGAATCCAATGCACAGGTCAGTGGTTCTCCATCTACAGTGTCAGAGTCTGATCTTCTGCTTCTCTGTCCATATTTTCATTTATTGGGCTTTTTCAACCAAATACTACATATATATATATATAGAATACTTTTTTATTTTGTATCTTGTAGATTCACTGGATTTAATTCTAAAGGTAATCTAAATTCATGAACATGTCTAAGGAAACTAAATCCCCAAAGTTAATTTATTTGCTTGGCCTGGAAAGTTTATGTGAAGCTCATTGTTTTAGTTGGTTTGCAGTTGATTCATATTCAGCTAATGGGTCGAACAATACTTAGTGAGATGTCCAAAGATTGGAATATTGTTTTACAACTGTAACCCTGCTTAAAACCTTTCCACAACTTTACACTTGCCCTGTCTGGTGTGCCTCTAAGTCTTTATGATGCATCCCCAGATCATGATCCTGCAACCACTGTGGAGAGTCATAATGTTCAGTTTAGTTTTCCACCACACATAACATTTTGCTTTGTGTATACCAGAAAGTTGGTATTTGGTTGGACTGCATCTTATTGAGGTGTATCAGAGTAAAGGGGACTGAATATAAACACTATATATATATATATATATATATATATATATATATATATGTATATATATATATATATATGAAAAAAGAAAATGTATTCCTTACCCTTCTTGCACTTTGTTGGGTGGGTCAAACAAATTAAATCCTGATCAAATACATCACAGCTTGTGGTTTTAACCTTGTACACATTAGTTGTTAACGGTTTTGTAAGGCGCTATAAGTATGTGTTTATTAGCCTTTATGTGGCTCTTTATAAATGCATTGTGTGTAACAAAGCTCTCTTTTTTTGTTTCCTTTTGCCTCCATCAGGAAGTGATGTCTCGAGCCCAGATCATCATCCTCCACGGACACCAGCTATCTGCAGCTCACCACTATGCCATGGCGCTCATTATGCAGCGCTGCAACGAGCTCCGCCACCACTGTGACACACTCTCTGCTGCGCTTAAGTCCAAGCACTCTTTTCTGATGCAGACACACCAGCTATTGCTTTGTCTTGGGCAGGTAATTTAAAAAAACAACAACATACCTTCAAGTGTTTTTAACACCTAAATACATACAATGGTTGCACAGCATCTATGGACTTTCTGCCTCTAGGCCCAGACTTGGTGTGATGATGGAGCGTATATGTTGGCAAACCAACTAGTAGACAAGTCCCAGTCCAAAGAAGGTGCCCAGACATCTTTAAGGGACATTGAGAAGTTCCTGGAGGGGGCGCCATCCATGCTGAGCTCAGGTCATGATGTTCTGGCTATGGAGTACGAGGCTGTCATCACACCTCAGCTACAGGTTAGCTTCCGGTCATTGTCTGAAAAGCTTTAATCCTCATTTTTATCCTCTTCATCTTTGCTTTCCTCTGTCTGCTCGTCAGACTCAGATTGGGAAAGTGTTTGAAAAGCACGCAACAGTACAGCAGATGATCCAGAACCGGCAAGCTTGTTTGAGGAAGCTGGCTGACAAACAGGTGCGACCAATCCAGCTGGTGGCCCCCAGGCCGGAGAACCAACCGCGCTCCAAATCACCGCTCTTCTCCCCAAAGCACGGTATGGCACAGACACAGATTAGGACATGTTTCATATAGAAAAAAAATTACACAAACATATAACACTGATCCTCGTTGGCAGGTAACCAGACTGACATATTGTGCTTTTAGGTCCGATCCTTCGTGTAATCCTACTCCATTCATAGTGACAGCGGCCTTTCTCTCACTTGTACATTTCCTTTAGGCACTTTCGTTAAATTATCACATCACAGGGTCCCACCACGGTCTGCCTGAACAGCCTTGGGGGTTTTCACCACAACCCCTGCAAACTAGCCAGAAAAAAGACAGATGATGCAATCAATCGAGTGACTGCTCAGTAGCTGCCATGCAGTGATCAAAACCTTTCAGGGCATGAGATGGTGTTCATTTCCGCCAACAGATAAAGATAAACTTGGTTACTTCTAAGAAATCTGGTGTAGATCTTCATGCAAGCAATTGTAACATCACGCATGCATTCTCATGCACATTAGTAATGAAGACATACACAAGACAAAATGTAAGCTGGGCACAATTATTTCCAAGTCTTCAGATCTGTTCATTTTCAAGGTAGATATATTGTTTTAACAAATTACTAAGATAGATACATCTTTCTTTTTAAACTATTGAACAATTAGTTAGGGAAGTGTTATTATTGTAGTATGCACTAAACGTATGGTTTTAAATTAGTCCTCCTCTCAGTTTGACTCCACGGAGGCTATGAAATAAACTCTGTATTGTTTTCAAGACGGAAACACTGTTATTCAACTAATGAGTTGATGTTGTGGATTCTGCAGGGGATGGCTTGAAGTTCACATTTGACATTTCTCTTCCTGGGAAGAAATCGTCCCGGAAAAGTCCAAACACCAGAAAAGTGAGTAACAACGAACTTTGTTTGCTCCTTCATTTCTGCTCGTTTAGAACCACAAAGCTGTTCATGGTCCCGTTGTGTTCTCAGCTAACTGCCAGTTTAAGCTCATGATTTGCTCTTGATGACATTCCCCTTAAAGGGATTGCTCAGGAGTTTAAAGTAAGTTTCTCTTTAAGGTTGACATAGCCATTAGCTTTAGCCCCCGGGTCTAACTAATCTGGATTTACACTAAAGGAGACTCCAAAAGCGTTCTCCACTGCAGGTGTGATATCCCCTGCTAATAACGTTTTAACAGAACCTCCCTTTACAAATCCTAAACTATCCCTTTTTATTTCTGACAGCAGATTTTTGTGGTGTTTTCAGATAGAGGTGATTCATGACTACCAGGAGAGCCGCAGCTGTGTTTCATACAGTCTGGATGGAGACGACAGCCCGGATGTCTTGAAACGGTGAGGAGGAGAAATCCGTCCACCCATCTGTCCGTCCTCAGTGCCGCTTTTTGATGTCGTTCACTCTGTGATTCTCTTTGCTCCGTGCTAATGATGCCCTGTGGCTGTCTCTTTATGTGTCCGTCTGTCTACGTTTGTTTGTGGCTCAGTCATGTGATGAGGGAACTTATAGAGACTGAGAGAGTCTATGTTGAGGAGCTGCTATCAGTGCTGCTGGTAGGATTCAATTCAACGAGGCTCATAGATGTCATCTCATGATATTTGCTTTTGTCTCATTGATTTTATTTTTCTTCACATGCAGGGTTATAGGGCTGAAATGGACGACCCAGCTCTATCAGGGCTTCTGCCGCCTATACTACGCAGTAAGAGAGATATTCTCTTTGGAAACATGCCTGAGATCTACAACTTTCACAGCAGGCAAGTTTTATTATTTTATTAAGTCCCAAAACAGAGTAAGATTGGATGATGTTGCTCTGAGGAGCTGAACATTTTCACGATGTTACGTTACAAAATTATTCAGCAGGGTTTTAGGATCCGACTGCACATTTCCTAAACCCTGATGTTTTAATTAGGGTTTAAATAAATGAAAAGAAAAAAGAAAGATGGTAAAAATGGCCACAGATTGAGTCTAAACAGATCAAAATGTCCCTTAAAGGCATGATTGTTCTTATTGAGGGATAAAAAACTGAAACAAATCAAATACGTATCCCTATCATAACTAGATTGTCCATTTTTGTCAGTTCCAGTGGAGAAAAAACAAACAGGTAAATGTACAGAATAAATATTTGCTATTTCAAATATTTTTTTTCCTCTCTGTTCAGTCCAGTAGTGTCAAACTCATTTCTATATTAGGCCACTATGGCATCATGAAGTCATTAAAAGGGCCGGTTGCACCTGTATAGATGACACTTTTGATTTCATAATTTAATTCCAATTCACATGAAAATGTAGAAAACTTCACAGTAACACAAAAGTAGCACCCTTAGGCCCATTTGAACAGTTTATCTGAAAAAAAGTTTATATTGGGGTGAGTTACACTTTAAACTCATCATTCTGCATCGCTTTTTTTCTCTTTTTGGACATTTATGGGTTGTTTTAATGTGTTGTGGAAAAACTGACATTTAGTAGCAGGATGCTATTACTACACAGTTAAAACAAAATCAACATTTGCTACAGGAAGCACTTTATATAATTTAAAAGGATATATGCCTCTACTTTATGACCTTATATGCCTTTTCTGGCTCTTGACGGCCAGATAAATTGTCTTGACGGACCGGATTCGGCCTGCGGACCTTGAGTTTTACACCTGCGGTTTAGACTAAATTTTCTAAACTATTTATAATAATTTAGGAATTGCTTAGGAGACGTAGTGTCATATTTTTTTGTTTGTTTTGTTTAGGGATTCTATCTGAGTTGGAATATTAGCAAAATGTTAAACTAAGATTAAATCCTTTTCTGAATCGCATATCTCTCACCACAGCTAAGGAAATGTATGATTCTAAAAGAGCAGGGAAATGATCAACAAATAGAATATCTATTTCAAATTGTTGTTTCAGTTAGTTTCTGAAATTTCACCCTTTTTTAATATTAGTTAAATCACTTACCTGTTAAATCAAGGAAAATGTTTAAACACAAAACTGGAACCATATTTTTCATATTATATTAGTTCATATTACACATTTAAAACAACAGCCTTTGGCCAAAGTGTTGAACAACTCTTATTAATCAATACAATAAAACAATAGGAGAAAACAATAAAAAATAAGTAATTTTACCCAGAGACTGAGTTAAATGCAAAATTAAATTACATAAAACATTTTATTATTTATTTATGTTTTTTTAAATTATACTAATGAGAATTTGTGACTGGTGAAAATCAGCAACAGCCTAATATCCCACTGTAATCAGAACTGTTTGTTGTTTATTTTTTTATTGAGGATCCCCATTAGCTACATCTTAACGCTGTTGCTATTCTTCCTGGGGTCCACACCATTATTCATACAAGAGAGAAAAAGACAATTAAACCAGTGATGCAAATTTTATAGAAATATTACGTAATACGGTTGTTGTCCAAATATGAAAGTAGATATGGTCGGAGCCTTAGAAATGCCTTCCCTGGTAAAAAAAAAATCTCATATTGAATTTTGAAATTTATTTTCTCATTCAAGCCTCAAACGAACTGAATAGAATATCTAAAAGAGGTCAATTAACGACTTCTATGGTTTCGGTGGAGATATCTCCATTTCAGAGATCTTTTCTGTGACTCAATGGGAAGTTTCAGTGTAATTTTCACATTTGTTTCAGCTGCTTTGAGAAAAAAATGTGTCAATGTGTTGCTTTTGGTTTCTCTGATTATCCAGAGTTTTCCTTCAAGACCTTGAAGGCTGTCTGGAGGCTCCTGAGACTGTAGGAGCTTGTTTTCTCCAGCGGGTGAGAGTCTAAATATATAAATTTTTTGTATTCTTCATTTTGGTAATATTTATTTCTATTTAAAAAAATTCTATTTATTCTCAATGACCAGAAAGAAAGTTTCCAGATGTATGAAATGTACTGTCAGAATAAGCCACGTTCTGAAGCACTGTGGAGACAATTCTCAGACTGTGCCTTTTTTCAGGTAATTTATTCAGATATTTTATTCTGTACACTGTGCTGTCTGAGGAAACTGAAAATATATAAGAACTATTATTATTATTATTATTATTATTATAAAATTCATAAATTAATAGTAAAAAAACATAAACGTAAAAAATGTGTACATGGCAAATAAAAATAATTTAAATGAACATGATTAATTCAAGGAGTTAAAACTGGAGGTGTTGCTGACCAACATTACATACAGCAATTTTGTTTATCTTTCAATTAAAGGAGTGTCAAAAGAAGCTGGAGCACAAACTGGGCCTGGATTCCTACCTGCTTAAACCGGTCCAGCGCCTCACAAAATACCAGCTGCTGCTCAAGGTTGGTTGGCTGTTCCGATAAATCGAAAAGCCACATTTAAATCGATTGGTTTTAATATTTCATGTGTGCTTTTGGTTATGGTTTCAGTCACATCTTTCATTTCTGCATGTAAACATTTTCCAATGTTTAAATTCTCAGGAGCTGCTCAAGTACAGCCCAGATTGTGAGGGCACCTCTGAGCTGCAGGGGGCGCTGACAGCCATGCTGGATCTGCTCAAATCAGTCAACGACTCCATGCATCAAATCTCCATTACAGGATATGAGGTTAAAACATTAGTTTATTTTTTACAATGCATTTCATTGTCAATAAACGTGCACTTGGATATACAGTATTTACAAAAACCTAAAAAGTTTCCCTCTCCCCATTACAGGGGGAAATCTGTGAACTGGGCCGTGTGCTGATGCAGGGCTCTTTCAGTGTGTGGATCAGCCACAAGAGAGGTCCCACTCGCATGAAGGAGCTGGCTCGCTTCAAACCGATGCAGAGACACTTCTTCCTGTATGAGAGGGCTCTGCTTTTGTGTAAACGTAGAGAGGATCATGGAGAAGGGAGTGACAAGACGCCTTCCTACAGCTTCAAGCACTGTCTCAAGGTTGGTCTGTATACTGCAAGATATTGGATTAAAGCGTTTGGCCATGATTCACCGGTCATGGTGTAAATGTTTTCTGTCAATAAAATCTGAGGCACACCTATGTTCTCATTCCCCCCCTGAGTCCCCCTGGACAACCACCTCCCTTTGCAGTTATGGTAGAAAGTCTTTTTATATGTATACCATATAAGTTGAGTATGGGGGATTGCTGCACAGTCAATGACTCAATGCAATCTACCTTCTTGGCACTATATAAAGAAACTGAATTGAAATCAGAGTTATATTTTCCCCCCTTATTCAATGCACTATAGCGCAAGCTCAGTCAGTTTGGTTTGAAAACAATTGTGAACAAGAATTTCAATCTCGGCACAGATTCTTAATTGGATTGCGATCTGGGCTTTGACTAGGACGTCCTAACACCTGAATATGTTTTGACTTAAACTGTTCCAGTTATGTTTGCAGCTTCCAACATTTATGAATTATTT